>NC_086014.1:5873568-6173568 GCF_030014385.1 Trichomycterus rosablanca | reverse complement strand
TGTCACTACACGCCGCTCGCTTAGAGTACCAAAACTGGATAATCTTCCACGGCATACCTGACGATTTCTGACGGCGCACTTATGTGCCGCGGCACAGTGGTTGGGAAACACTGCATTAATTCACATGTGTCAAACTCAAGGTCCGCGAGAGCTTAAAAGACGTATGATTGTCCTAAATACACTGTAAAATCGTACATAAACTGCATCTCCAACAATGCAAGCCGATTTTGTGACCTAGGTGGCAGTGTTTCCACATCAGTGTTTAACTGAGACGGTTTTCCAACAAGCGATGTTGAGAAATATTTACAAATAATCCCAAAATGTACAAGAATGAGTTTGCATGTTCTCCCCGTGTCTGTGTGGGATTCCTTCTGGAGCTCAGGTTTCCTCCCACAGTCCATGGAAGTGCAAGTGAGGTGGCTTTGTTTGACATTGAACTTGTGAACTGATGAATCTCGTGTAACGAGTAACTACCTGTTCTGTCAGGAATGTAACCAAAGTGTGTAAAACATGACGAGCTGGAATAGTTGGTCTATGAAGCTCTGAAGCAAAACAAATGTAGCTAACAACTAACACATTTCTGTAACTTATTTTCCTCAGGCGAGAGGAAGCCATGCAGGATGGGTTAAAGAAAGCGATTGGGGTTCCGATGTCTCTGGCTGAGAAAGTGAACGTACTGTGGTCACCACTGAAAGAACTGGTGAAGTATGGAAATGTGGCATGCAAATCGGATGTCCAGGTAAAAGAGCAATATAATAATAATAATAATAATAATAATAATCTACAGTAAGGCTGTTTATTAAGACTTTCCCATCTACTGCTAATGAGACTATGGTGAAAGCTAATAAAACACCAGGCCAACCTTTGTAAGTGGAAAATGTTAAGGGAAATGGCAGAAACATCTGGAAGCTTTTACCTTATGGAATAAACAACTGTGTCCTAAATTATTTACCTCTTAGATAATTTGAATATACGTCACTCAAGTTTCCGTGGGCACTTTTTGCCTTAATCTTTCCCATGATGCATTATGGAGCAGGAGGGAGCAGTGCGTGTTAGATAACAGACAGAACTAACATCCTGTAGGGATTAAATGTCTGGGGTCTAATATTTTCCATTAACAATCATAAAATCGTTAAATAGTCTGTTGACAAAGCAACTAAGCACATCTGTGTGTCAATTCCTTTCTACAACGAGCCATTGAAGCATACACCGATCAGGCATAACATTAAAACCACCTCCTCGTTTCTACACTCACTGTCCATTTTATCAGCTCCACTTACCATATAGAAGCACTTTGTAGTTCTACAATTACTGACTGTAGTCCATCTGTTTCTCTGCATGCTTTGTTAGCCCCCGTTCATGCTGTTCTTCATTGGTCAGGACTCCCCCAGGACCACTACAGAGTAGGTATTAGTATGTGCTGGTATGAGTGACCTCACTGTCACTGCTGAACTGAGAATATTCCTCCAACCAAAAATATATCCAGCCGACAGCGCCCCATGGGCAGCGTCCTGTGACCACTGATGAAGGTCTAGAAGATGACCGACTCAAACAGCAGCAATAGATGAGCGATCGTCTCTGACTTTACATCTATAAGGTGGACCAACTAGGTAGGAGTGTCTAATAGAGCGGACAGTGAGTGGACACGGTGTTCAAAAACTCCAGCAGCGCTGCTGTGTCTGATCCACTCATACCAGCACAACACACACTAACACACCACCACCATGTCAGTGTCACTGCAGTGCTGAGAATGATCCACCACCCAAATAATACTTGCTCTGTGGTTGTCCTGTAGTGGTCCTGACCATTGAAGAACAGGGTGAAAGCAGGCTAAAAAAGGTATGTAGAAAAATAGATGGACTACAGTCAGTAATTGTAGAACTGCAAAGTGCTTCTATATGGTAAGTGGGGCTGATAAAATGGACAGTGTGTAGAAACAAGGAGGTGGTTTAATGATTGGCTGTGTCTGTGGGGAGGGAAGGTTGAAAGGGATTCCTCAGCACTGCTGCCATTGCTGGCTGGTCTAAGGTGCCTGCTCACACAGATGGTGAATAATGGAGAGCAGTGCATGACTCTCTGTAATGTGATGTTTAAACCAGTAGAAGCAGTAACTGGCATGGCCCTTCTTAGTAGTGGTAGGAGTCTGCAGTATTGGAGGAATGACACAATTGAGTAAATTAATATGACTAGATTGGAATAAGGGGAAAATGCAAAACATTTTTACATAATTTTGCAGCCATTGTTCACCAGTTATAAATAGAGCCACAGCAAAGACATTTCGAAGTGTATATTTTTCAGATTCAACTTTTTCGCTCCTAATTAATATGCAGTTTCGAATGAAAAACATATTTTATTAAAAAAAACAAAAACAAAATCTAAGCCTCATCACTGGGAGTCTCAGACTTTTGGTCCTTACTGTATTTACAAAGCTCATGACCAAATTGTGCTGTTTTAGCACCAGGGGCGTAACAACACGGGGGGATGGGGGGGGTGGCAGGTGCACTGTGGCCCATGGCGAGTAGGATGGGGGGGGGTCCCCACAACATGAACTAAACCCCCCACCGCACTGCGCCCCCATTGGCTGCACTCGCCAGGTTGTTATTATTATATTATAAAATGGATATTTCCAGTCCTAAAATCTGATTGGCTGAGCCACGTTCGAAGTCGTTGTTAAATCCCCGATATACGCACACCTATGACCAGCTCACATCATTCCAAAGTAATACGCCACTGAAAAGAAAAAGTAAACACTTGGTTGAACATTATTTTAAGTCATGCACTATACATGGAAATGTCCAGATTAATATAATCAGTAATCCTAATCATTAAGCGGGTGTTTCGTCCAAGAAATAGTGTAATAGTGTTTGTGGAGGGATGTTTATTGCGAATGTTATGTTTGCCCTCATGTTGCCTAGCAAGAATGCTTTTTGCAAGTGTTTTTGTAAATAAATGCATTAATAAATTGAACATTGTTGTATTTTATTATATTTTATGTTGACCGCCGTTTTATAAAAGCAATAAGCCACAAGAGACCGTGCGTTACTGCTATGCCGAAACATCCTTCCCCATGATAAAATCATAGTAACGCACGGTCTCTCGTGGCTTATTGCTTTATTACAATATTTTCGTTAAGTAAAATATTAAAAGCGAGTGGCTTTAATTCATTCTGATCAGCTGTCAGCATATATACAGTATATACGCCAGTGTTTAGCAGCCTCCTTGGTTCTCACAACAGAATGTTGTTGAGTAATTCTAAAACTTCTGTCTTTGTATAAACAGGTAGCAGCTAAAGCTCTGGAGACTGCAGTGTTTGGAGCATACTACAACGTCATCATTAATTTAAAGGACATCACTGATGAGACGTATAAGAGTGATGTGAGTAACAAAAAGCTAAAGAAAGTTCAATCAGCTCTAAAACAATAAACCAAACAACATACTTGTAACATATTACATGTATTATGACATCACTTAATTCCCTGTGATTGTGGAGGCCACTTAGAAGCATTGACCAAGTGAATCATGATACTGTAAGTAGCCACTATAAGATGTAAAACTAAACTGTGTCTAAAAAAACAAAAACCTTCTCCACACCTTTACACCACCACAAGGTTGGGTCCATTAATATGTGATGTTTAAACCAGTTACTGACCCATGTTGTAGCTAAAACTGACAATCCTCAGACCAAACAGTCTGTGTAAACTCTAGTCTCATCGCATTGTTGGCACAAACCTGTTGTGGATAAGTGTCAGCAAAAAATAATGTACATCTACTTTCCAAAATTACTAATTATTATTAAGGATTACCAGTTAAAAACAATCATTTTTAAAATAAGCAGTAGACATATAGTTTTCTTCTTTTTACTTAAAAAAAAACTAAAATATATACTTTAACAAAAAGTAAATTAACCAAGACGTTTACAGATGTTCCCATACAGCTAGACTGCACTGTTAATTATTCTGCATTTATGATTTCAGATGGAGGCGAAAGCATCTGCGCTTCTTGATGAAGCAAGAGAGAGCGCTAACCAAGTTTTGGAGGCTGCCAGTCAACGCAAATAACCAACACCCAGCCCATCTACACACCCAAAGTCTCTCACAACAATTAAAGACTCTTTAACCACTACTGTACAACTTCTCAGATCAGGGCTGTGATAGAAAATCAGACACAGCAGCTTTTTGTCTTGTCATGATTAAAATATCAAGAAATGGATTTTATCCTTCAGCTTTTAAAATGTATATCATACAAAAATAAAAAAATATAAACAATTAGTGCAGATGCTTCCAGACAGGAGAACTCTCTAAAAACAATTATTATTGTGTTTTTCCCTTGACCTTGTACAAATAAACTACTTAAAATCATAAGACAATGGTTGGGAAAAATTAATTACTATATTAAATTAGTTTTAAAGATGTTAAAGAAGTTCTCAATGTTAAATGGGCGAGCGTAAGGATTTGAGCAAGTTTGACAAAAGCCAAATTGTGATGGCTAGACGACTGGGTCAGAGCATCTCCAAAACTGCAGCTCCTGTGGGGTGTTCCTGGTCTGCAGTGGTCAGTATCTATCAAGAGTTGTCCATGGAAGGAACAGTGGTAAACCGGCGACAAGGTCATGGGTGGCCAAGGCTCATTGACTTACGTGGGGAGTTAAGGCCAACAACGGGCACGTGAGCATCGGAACTGGACCACGGAGCAATAGAAGAAGGTGGCCTGGTCTTATGAATCACGTTTTCTTTCACATCACGTGGCTGTAATGCCGGGTGCGTGTGCATCGCTTACCTGGGGAACACATGGTACCAGGATGCACTATGGGAAGAAAGCAAGCCGGCGGAGGCAGTGTGATGCTTTGGGCAACATTCTGCTGGGAAACCTTGGGTCTTGCATCCATGTGGATGTTACTTTGACACGTACCGCCTGTCCAAGCATTGTTGCAGAACATGTACCCTTTCATGGAAACGGTATTCTTTGCACCCTGCAACAAACCAAAAATGGTTCAGGAATGGTTTGAGGAGCACAACAACAAGTATGAGGTGTTGACTTCCAGTCGAGCATCTGTGGAATGTGCTGGGCAAACAAGTCCCAGAGATCGAGTAGGCTCAAAGTAGATTCAATTTGATCACAGAGGGCATAATGTTGGCAGATGGTAAAGTTGGTGCCATACTCAACATAATTCCTGGGGTCCTGGGTTTAATCCCTGCTTTTAGTCACTGTCTGTGAGGAGTTTGGTCTCCAAATATATCACTTTCTCCCACCAGTGATTAATGGCAGCTTTATATTGCCCCAAGATTAGAGTGAGTAAATGGATAAAAATGCCCTGTGACGAATTTCCACTGGTTTTAGTGCCCCCCAAATATGCGTGTTCGTGCAGACAGGGCAGCTTGTTTTTAAGGAATAAAAACGCACATGCAAATAATAAGTGATGTGTTAAGTACCTTCCGTCCTCCGGGATTATGCTGCATGTCATATAACCAATCAACAGTGCTGATGATCGCGGGGGGTCCTGATATAAAACGCGCTCTCCGCTTAACGCATTCGCTCAGATGCGTCTCTGTGCGCGGCGTCGCCAAAAGATCAAACCCCTGTTAAGGTGTTCGGGAAGGCGCACCGGACACCCATCATGCTGTTGCTCATTCTCCTAACGAGCTTGCTGGGTTTACCAGGACCGGAGGGTCAGAGCATAAGTCCGAGCCCGAACCCGAGCGCACCTCTGCACGCCCCGGTAACCGAGCCGGTACTGGTATCGATGTCAGTCAGTGAGGAGAGCGCGGTGCAATGCTCCGCAGCCTGCGAGTCTCGAGAACAGAGCAAACTGCTGCGCCTGCACTCCATCCGCTCTCAGATCCTCAGCGCGCTCCGCTTGCAGCACGCGCCCAACCTCACGCGGGATGACGCGCGACAGCTCGTGCCCAAAGCGCCGCCGCTGCTCGCGCTGCTCAGCCGCTACGAGACGGGAGAGTACGAGCAGCAGGAGGAACACGAGGAGCCCATCACCGAGACCATCATCACCATGGCGACCGAACGTAGGCGAACCTTTCTACGTATTTAATACGAATGCATTTTTAACTCTTTGTTTAACGTATTTAAACGTATATTTTATACAGAACTTTTAGGAGCTGCTAACTGTTCGCGTCACAAACACATTGTGTACTACATAGTGCACTAAATAGTGTGAAAGATAAAAGATTTATGTAGGTAGGGTCTTAGTTAACAGATTTAGGTTCCCTACATAGTGCACTAAATTGTATATCAGATAACGGATTTATGTTCCCTACATAGTGCACTAGATAGTATTTTAGATATGAATTTATGTTCCCTACATAGTGCACTAGAAAGTATTTTAGATATGAATTTATGTTCCCTACGTAGTGCACTAGATAGTGAATTAGACAATTGGTTTATGTTCCCTACACAGTGCACTAGATTGTATATCAGATCACGGATTTATGTTCCCTACGTAGTGCACTAGATAGTGTATTAGACAATTGGTTTATGTTCCCTACACAGTGCACTAGATTGTATATCAGATCATGGATTTATGTTCCCTACATAGTGCACTAGATAGTGTATTAGATAACGCATTCATGTTCACTACATAGTGCACTAGAAAGTATAACTAGATGATGATTTATGTTCCCTACATAGTGCACTAGATTGTATATCAGATAACGGATTTATGTTCCCTACATAGTGCACTAAATTGTATATCAGATCACGGATTTATGTTCCCTACATAGTGCACTAGATAGTATTTTAGATATGAATTTATGTTCCCTACATAGTGCACTAGATAGTGTATTAGATAACGCATTCATGTTCACTACATAGTGCACTAGAAAGTATAACTAGATGATGATTTATGTTCCCTACATAGTGCACTAGATTGTATATCAGATAACGGATTTATGTTCCCTACATAGTGCACTAGATTGTATATCAGATAACGGATTTATGTTCCCTACATAGTGCACTAAATTGTATATCAGATCACGGATTTATGTTCCCTACATAGTGCACTAGATAGTACTGTATTTTAGATATGAATTTATGTTCCCTACATAGTGCACCAGATAGTATTTTAGATATCGATTTATGTTCCCTACGTAGTGCACTAGATAGTGAATTAGACAATTGGTTTATGTTCCCTACACAGTGCACTAGATTGTATATCAGATCACGGATTTATGTTCCCTACATAGTGCACTAGATAGTGTATTAGATAACGCATTCATGTTCACTACATAGTGCACTAGAAAGTATAACTAGATGATGATTTGTGTTCCTTACATAGTGCACTAGAAAGTGTATTACATAATTAATTATGTTTCCTACACAGTGCACTAGATTGTATATCAGATAACGGATTTATGTTCCCTACATAGTGCACTAGACAGTATATTAGACAATTAATTTATGTTCCCTACACAGTGCGCTAGATTGTATATCAGATAACGGAGTTAATACGCGATCGGGAAAAAAGTCTGTGTCGCCTGCGTGCGCGTTTGTGTCGCTCTTGGCCGCTCGTTCTAGATTCCGGGAGATTTTATCTGACATGCGGGCATCAGGGAGCCGCTATGTACGTATATGCGGGAGACTCCTGGAACTTCCGGGAGACTTGGGATGTCTGCAATTTTGTTTTGCTCATGTATCTTTAGCTTCATATGATGGATCTATACACTGACATCTTGTAAAAAAAATGCTCTCTTTAAGCGTGGGTTTCCTCCGGGAGCTCCGGTTTCCTCCCACAGTCCAAACACATGCACTCAGGTTAATTGGAGACACTGAATTGCCCTATAGGTGAATGGGTGTGTGTGTGTCTGTATGCCCTGTGATGGACTGGTGCCCTGTCCAGGTGTTACTGTGTGCCTTGCTCCCATTGAAAAACTGGGATAGGCTGCAACACCCACGCGACCCTAATTGTATAAGCAGTTAAGAAAGTGAGTGAGTGAGTGTCCTCTTTGAGACTGCAAGCTGCTAAGGCCCTGGAACAGCAAAGCCCTTGCTAGCCGTAATGCCTCCTCCATTATGCTTTGCAGCTGGAGTAAAGTTCGTAGTGAACATCGTGCTGTGCTGTTCTGCCTAAAGGTTTAGCAACTGTTCTCAGAAGTGTTGTGAGAATAAATAGGAGGGTTGCATTAGGAACGGAACGGCATCAAATATGTGGACGATTGATCCGTGGCGTCCGCTAACGGGAGCAGCCAATAGAAATTATTCATTCAGTATAGATGTGTAGGTTGCAAACTAAGAGCCCAAATTACACTGATCAGCCATAACATTAAAACCACCTCCTTGTTTCTACACACACTGTCCATTTTATTAGCTCCACTTACCATATAGGAGCACTTTGTAGTTCTACAACGACTGACTGTAGTCCATCTGTTTCTCTGCATGCTTTGTTAGCCACCTCTCACACTGTTCTTCAATGGTCAGGACTCTCCCAGGACCACCACAGAGCAGGTATTATTTAGGTGGTGGATCATTCTCAGCACTGCAGTGACACTGACATGGTGGTGGTGTGTTAGTGTGTGTTGTGCTGGTATGAGTGGATCAGACACAGCAGCACTGATGGTGTTTTTAAACACCTCACTGTCACTGCTGGACTGAGAATAGTCCACCAACCAAAAACATCCAGCCAACAGCGCCCCATGGGCAGCGTCCTGTGACCACTGATGAAGGTTTAGAAAATGACCAACTCAAACAGCAGCAATAGATGAGCGATCGTCTCTGACTTTACATCTACAAGGTGGACCAACTAGGTAGGAGTGTCTAATAGAGTGGACAGTGAGTGGACACGGTATTTACAAACTCCAGCAGCGCTGCTGTGTCTGATCCAGTCACACCACCACCATGTCAGTGTCACTGCAGTGCTGAGTCAGTAATTGTAGAACTACGAAGTGCTCCTATATGGTAAGTGAAGCTGATAAAATGGACAGTGTAGAAACAAGCAGGTGGTTTTAATGTTATGGCTAATCAGTGTATATGAAGTGTCCAAATAAATGTGTTTTTTCTCTCTTCAGCACAGAGTGAAACTGAAGCTGACAATGTGCCACGATGCTGCGTATTTTCTCTGAGTCCAAGGATCCTTCCTGACAACATCGTAAAGGCTCAACTCTGGATAAACCTGCGCCTGGACAAGGGAGCAACGAGTGTTTACATGCAGATTTCACGTTTACGGCCTCCCTATAGCAGCAACCCAAGACCCAAAATCCTGTCTCTAAAGATCGAAGTCGATACCCAGACCAACCCCTGGCAAAACATCGACATGAAACACCTGCTGCAGTCGTGGCTTAAGCAGCCCGAGAGCAACTTTGGCATTGAGATCAAGGCCTTTGACACCGAGGGAAGAGATCTGGCTGTGACCTCTGCTGAATCAGGGGAGGAGGGGCTTGTAAGTTATCTTAATATCTTACAGATGATTCACTAATGTTATATACACTGATCAGCCATAACATTAAAACCACCTCCTTGTTTCTACACGCACTTTGTAGTTCTACAATTACTGACTGTAGTCCATCTAATTCTCTACATACATTTTTAGCCTGCTTTCACCCTGTTCTTCAATGGTCAGGACCCCCATAAGACCGCCACAGAGCAGGTATTATTTAGGTGGTGGATCATTCTCAGCACTACAGTGACACTGGCATGGTGGTGGTGTGTTAGTGTGTGTTGTGCTGGTATGAGTGGATCAGACACAGCCGTGTCCACTCCTACCTAGTTGGTCCGCCTTGTAGATGTAAAGTCAGAGACGATCGCTCATCTATTGCTGCTGTTTGAGTCGGTCATCTTCTAGACCTTCATCAGTGGTCACAGGACGCTGCCCACGGGGCGCTGTTGGCTGGATATATATTTGGTTGGTGAACTATTCTCAGTCCAGCAGGGACAGTGAGGTGTTTACAAACTCCAGCAGCGCTGCTGTGTCTGATCCACTCATACCAGCACAACACACACTAACACACCACCGCTATCAGTGTCACTTCAGTGCTGAGAATGATCCACCATCTAAATAATACCTGCTCTGTAGAGTAAAACGAGGTTAAAAAAAGCATGCAGAGAAACAGATGGACTACAGTCAGTAATTGTAGAACTACAAAGTGCTTGTATATGGTAAGTGGAGCTGATAAAATGGACAGTGAGTGTCACATACATTTAACAGTGGTTTCTGGCTGAGATTTCTCTGAAGTCCCTGAATCTTTTCATAATATTATGTACAGTGGACAGTAAAAGACATTTGCTTTAACTAACATCTGCTTTAATACCTGATGCTGATTGTAGGAATTTATGTTCTCCTAGATGTTACCCACTTATAGATTTTAAATATAGTGCTAATATAGTCATTCTTGTTTTATCTATACAGCAACCATTTCTAGAAGTAAAAATCATGGAGGTTCCAAAACGCTCCAGAAGAGAAACTGGTCTAGACTGTAACGAGCGCTCGTCAGAGTCCCGCTGCTGCCGCTACCCCCTCACCGTGGACTTTGAGGACTTCGGTTGGGACTGGATCATCGCGCCCAAGCGATACAAGGCTAACTACTGCTCAGGTGAATGTGAACAGGTGCACCTACAGAAGTTCCCGCATACGCATCTGGTGAACAAGGCAAACCCGCGTGGTACGGCTGGACCCTGCTGCACACCCACCAAGATGTCTCCCATCAACATGCTCTACTTCAACCACAGAGAGCAGATCATTTATGGGAAAATCCCTTCTATGGTGGTGGACCTCTGTGGGTGCTCTTGAGTTTTTCCGTTTCAGTTTCTGCTACAACACTCCACACAATAACCTTACAATAATACTTACATTAGGACCAGTTTATCACTCATGCTTCACAACAAATGCAGTTTAGATCAATGTCAGCGCTAGTATGTTATCCAATAATCTCATTCCTGCATTAACTATACAGTAATACAATGGTAGGCAAGACTCATTGTGTGTGGATTATGGAAAGTATAATTACTGTAACTAGAAATACTGCCGTAACATTCAACACCAGGTTGATGAAGGTGTGGCGTTAATGTCTTCAATAAAATTCCTGATGAAGATAACTGTTGACTAAAGTTTTTTTTTGTACTTTCAATAGTGATTATATATAAAATAAAATAAAAATGCAGTGTTCCTTATATTTACTTTGACTGTTATTTGATCGCAGACACAATGAACCTGAGATATTTCACGTTTTGTCTGCTCAACGTCATTTCATTTGTTAATATACCTTCATTCCTGCATTTCAGGCCACCAACACATTCCAAAAAAAGTTGGCACAGGGGCAATTTAGTGCTAGTAATGAGGTAAAAAAACTAAATAATGATGTGATTCCAAACAGGTGATTGTAATCATGGATTGATACAAAAGCAGCATCCAGGAAAGGCTGAATCTTTGATGAGTAAAGATGATCAGAGGATCTCCAGTTTGTCACCAATGTGTGAGAAAATGATTTAAATGTTTAAAAACAATGTACCTCAAAGAAAGATTAGAAGGGATTTGTATATTTCTCCCTCTACAGTGCATAATATCATTAAACCATTCAAGGAATCGGGAGGGATTTCAGTGCGTAAAGGCAGAGGGCGCAAGCTTAAGCTGAACGCCTGTGATCTTTGATCCCTCAGACGGCGCTGCAACAAGAGTCGCCACTCAACAATAGCTGATATAACCACATGGGTGAGGGATTACTTTGGCAAACCTTTGTCAAGCGCTACAATACAGAGTTACTGCACAAATACCACTTAAAACCTTACTGTGCAAAAAAGACGCCTTGTGTTAACCATGGCCAGAAGCGGCGTCGACTTCTCTGGGCTCGGATGCATCCAGGATGGACCATCACACAGTGGAAATTGGTATTGTGGTCAGATGAATCAGAAAAAAATTTACACCGTGTGCTCCGGACCAAAGACGAAAAGGACCATCCAGACTGTTATCAGTAACAAGTCCAAAAGCCAGGGTCTGTCATGGTATGGGGGTGTGTCAGTGCCCTCGGCAAAGGTCATTTACACTTCTGTGATGGCAGCATTAATGCAGAAAAGTACATTGAGATCTTAGAGCAACATGTGCTGCTTTCAAGACGTCATCTGAATGTTTATTAATAAATGAAATGAAGTTGAGCAGATAAAACATGAAATATCTCAGATTCATTTTGTCTGCAATGAAATAAAAGTCAAAGTAAATGTAAGAAACTCTTTTTTTTATTTATTATTATTTGCATTTCCCATGCTGTCCCAACTTTTTCTGATTTGAATAGTAAAAATTCTCACAAATTAAAATAAAAGCCTTTAGCCGCCTTTCGGGTTTTAATTCCCATGGTTTCGAAATGGAATGACCAACAAGTTTATGATCAGGTGTCCAAATGTGTTTAAGAACCACCACAAAGGCCTTTAAAAGAGGACTTTAAAGGCTCTATTCACTAGTTGTTGATGTAACCATAGTGAAGTGTCCGATGGCCTAAAAGCTCCCTGTCCTTCTGTAACCCAGACTAGAATATCCCTGCTGAACCTGCCTCAGGCATGTGGAGCCGATTATGCCTCTTTAGATAAATAAACAAATGTGAAGTTTGTATCGATCCTGATGGGGCGTATAAACAGCGGTTCCTTGCTCGCGGCTTGACAACAGCAAACAGATGTTCTCGCTCTTTACTTTGGTAAAGAAGTACTGTATGCAAAACAGAGGACGTTTAAAAGAGGACAGCATCCTCAGTGTTAAATAATGCTAGATTATGTGGATCTATAGCAACCCCCCCCCCCCCCCCCCCCCCACACACACACACACACAATCTTGGTTTAAAAGTGAACTTTCCACATGCCAAGCATTTCGTTGGAGGTGATGTATTAAATTTTTCCCAACATGTCATTGTTCTAAGTGGAACATTAAATATCCTAAAGTAAATGTAACTTTAAGTGGGTAAAGTTAGTGCACGATACTGCTTAAATACATATTACTCATATTTGAGCTGCTTTCGATGCTGATCTCCACTGCTGGTTGAGAAGAGCGAGACTGACACACGCCCCCTCCGACAAGTGTGCAGTATCCGACTGCATGTTTTCACCCGCACGAGACGAGTTCGTATACGGATCAGCTCTGTGTATGCATTATTCCTCGACCCTGTGAGGCACCACCAATCAGCCAGCAGAGGTCGTAGTAGCATCAGTTATGAGGTCCCTATCCGGCTTTCACCCTGTATGAATATCGTTGTTCATGGAGCCGCCCAGCCCAGCCGGATGGCAGAGCTGAGTTTCGAACCTACGAGTTCGAAATGTCAGCTCTGGTGTGCTAGCGGGTTTTTAATAATAATAATAATAATAATAATAATAATAATAATACCACAACATGGCCGCTCAGGTGGCGCAGCAGTAAAAACACGCTGAAACCAGAGCTGGGATCTCGAATACATCGTATCGAATCTCAGCTCTGCCTGCCGGCTAAGGCTGAGCGGCCACATGAACAACGATTGGCCTGTTGTTCAGATATGGGCGGGACTAAGCCGGATGAGGTCTCTCTCCCATGACTGGTGCAATTACGACCTCTGGTGGCTGATTGATGGCGCCTGCACAGAGATGAGAAATTGAGTGCTCTCAGGGTGTGTCTCTCCGTACACAACGCTGAGCTGCACTGCATTGCACTCGTCAAAGTGTAGGTGATAAGATGCATACGGCTGCATATGCTGCCCACGTGTCGCAGGGGGCGTAGGTTAGCTTCGTTCTCCTCAATCAGAGCAGGGATCGGCATTGGTGGAGAGGAAGCATGATGCAATCGGGCAACTGGACGCGCTAAAAAGGGAGAAAAAGGGAGAAAATGAATGAATTAATTTATTATGTAATTTATTATAGTGTGATCGTTAATAAAGTGACCAATTAACAGCTAATAAAGTAATAGGGTGCCCCATGTCTGAAGAAAATACATTGCAAACAACAGCTCAATGCATGACACTAAAACCTAAACGTAGCATGTCTTATAATAAATGAAGGGTGGATTTTAGTTAGCATAGTTTAGCATTCAGTAATTCTGGTGATTTATTACAACTAAAATGAATAAGCAATAGAGTTTTAAAACAAGAATCTGACCCAGCATGTACTCAGTGGCCTGGCTGCTTATGTTTGTTATGAAACCTTCCTGTGGTATTTGGCCTGATTTCAGAGTAGTGCTCTCTGACCGCATGCTAAGCTAAACCAAAAGAGAAAACAGCTATTGCTCTTAAGAAGTAGGAAATATACAGTAAATAATCAGGTTTTTTTTCTCTAATAGAATATCACACATAGGAGAACTTCTTTATTTGGGAGAAAGCATTGAATCCATGCAAAATAAAATCTCATTAAACCAGATGGATAATAAAATAACAAAACAACTTTGTGACTGTGTCCACAGAATACACAGATCCCTTTCTGACTTTAAATCAATGTGTTATAGACATCTACGTACAGTACGTCTACATATGCAAATTGATGTTTGGAAATAACAAAGTGACCTAGCAGCTGCACTCACCTACCTACCTACTCACCAAAATGTACTTAGTGACTACTTCATTTACATGCTCATTTCTCAAATTGATTGTAGCGTTCTACTGTATTTGCAGTCCACCAAAAATCACATTAATCAAATCCTCAGCTAGTGTGGGGTGGCACAAGTGGTAAGAGAATGTCAATAGGGACATTGACAATAATTAGAGTGGGTAAAATATGAGGAAAATGCAAAATAAAAATAAATAAATAAAAATAAAATAAAATAAAAAAGCATCACATTCTTATTATGTGGTGCTTAAAGATTGAGTTCTTTTTTGTCTCAAACACACAATCGCCAATAATTACAACGTGTACTGTGGTCAGATGAATCAGCATTCCACGTCTTTTTTGGAAAAAATGGACGCTGTGTGCTCCGATCAGCAACAAGTCCAAAAGCCAGGGTCTGTCATGGTATGGGGCTGTGTCAGTGCCCTTGGCAAAGGTCATTTACACTTCTGTGATGGCAGCATTAATGCAGAAAAGTACTTTGAGATCTTAGAGTAACATGTGCTGCCTTCAAGACGTCATCTTTTCCAGGGACGTCCATGCCTTTTTCAACAAGACAATGCAAAACCACATGCTGCACACATTACAAAGGCACGGCTGGGCAAGAAGAGGGTACGGGTACTGGACTGGCCTGCCTGCAGTCCTGACCTGTCCCCAATAGAGAATGTGAGGAGAATTTTTAAACGAAAAATGCGACAACGACGACCCCGTACTGTTGTACATCTTAAGACGTGTTTGCAGGAAGAATGAGACAAAATAAAAACCGAAACACTAAATCACTTGGTCTCCTCGGTGCCAAAACGTCCTTTAAGTGTGGTGAAAAAAATTGCGACATTACAAAGTGGTAAATGCTTTACCGTACCAACTTTTTTTGGAATGTGTTGCAGGCCTGAAATGCAGGAATGGATGTTTATTAATAAATGAAATGAAGTTGAGCAGATAAAACATGAAATATCTCAGGTTCAGACATCGGAGCACCTTCAGTAACAGACTCATCCAGCTCTGCTGTAAGAAGGAACGATACAGGAAATCGTTTGTACCAACAGCGATCTCACTGTATAACTCATGCCCACTGTGCAGGGACATCATTGCTCACTGAGTTAATACCAGGACTATTAGGACAGACTCATGAAGCATGGTCTGTCACTCTGTTTATGTCATTGCACATCTCTGGACATTTAATGCCAAGACACTTTTGTAATTTTTCTATTATATTACATATTGCATATATATAGGGTGACCATACGTCCTCTTTTTCCCGGACATGTCCTCTTTTTGAGACCTAAAAAATGCGTCCGGCCAGGATTTTTAAATCACCAAAAATGTCCGGGATTCGGCATTTCTAGTCTGCACTACCAGTGTCTGCACTCGCTATTCTGTGTTCATGTTTTTGCATTGATTTGCATTGGTTTGTTTTAAGGTCGTTTTAGGAGTGCATCTGTTTTGTTAAAATGAGTCTGATTTTCACGTGCACGTACTAACACAGAGGCTCTCGTCAACACCTTGATGGCGCTGCATTCTGTGGAAATTGCTCAGCAAGCAATAGAAGACACACCTTACTGCTGGGTTTCTACTGACGGGAGCAAGTAAATTAAAGTGAATTGAATTAAATTAAAGTTAAAAACACTCATAATACGTCAGGTCATATGATTGTGCAATACATTAAAGAAACAAAAAAATAAAGGGATTTTTATTTATAGGTGACTACTGTTTTTAATTTGTTGTTATAACTGTTTAGGGCTTAATGCTGAATGTGAAGGAATGAGATTATCTGACCATAAAGGCCCTTGTTAAAGAGCAGCTGTACATTTATTAAAGTTTAGTAACACAGCTGTATGGTTATTGACTCATTTGTCAACTATTTAAACCTCTAACATGCTGAAAATGTAAATCTAACACATACACATTGCCATGGTGTCACCAACGACATAAAATTATCACCCTACTTTACCGTCCCAACTTTTTTTGGAATGTGTTGCAGGCCTGAAATGCAGGAACGGATGTTTATTAATAAATGAATTAAAGTTGAGCAGATAAAACATGAAATATCAAAAAGTCAAAGTAAATTTTCCATGCCGTCCCAACTTTTTCTGATTTGGGGTTGTATTATTAATTCTTAATAATAAGAAATGTTAGAAACTGTACATATTGTGAAATGTTTGAATCAGTTATTAACATTTTAAACAGATTAAAACTCAGGCCTGTATTTATCAGCAGCACCAGGAAAACACACGAGTTTCAGTTTCCTATAAATCACGTGACTCTGTGGGGCTTTTCCTCTGAGATTCAGGCCGTCATACAAATCTCATTCTTATTGGCTGATAAATGCAGTAGGCGGACCTGTTAAACTCAACAGCGCGTTCTGATTGGCTAATCCGACGTAGACTGTTTATTATGCTTTTTTATCCGAGGTTTCTCAATAGAAGAGGAAGTGCGAAAGTCCTGAACGTTAAATGTCAAAACAGCTATTAAAGGTGTTAAATTTACACAAGAACACAGCGAGTTTATATTAGCAGAAGGACAATTAAAAACTCATCTTTAAAACATCATCCTGGGTAAGTAAAATGCGCAAGCGTGTTAGCTTAGCATAGTTCTTGGTTATTTATAGATATGTCTGACACACAGGACACGGTGCTCCACATGCTATTCACCTTAAAGTATTATTAATTAATTAATTTAAGCTATAAACATAATGTGTATGTAGGAATTTTAGTGTGACATTTATCAACATGTTATAAACCAGTCGTAACGCGTCATTCACACTCAGGGAGTATTTATTTTATTTATTAGGATTTTTATGTCATGTTTTGACGTCATCAGTTCACAAGTTTAACGTCAAACACAGTCATGGACAATTTAGTATCTCGAATTCATCTCACTTGCACGTCTTTGGACTGTGGGAGGAAACCCACACAGACATGGGGAGAACATGGGATATATATGGATATACATATACACACCGATCAGCCATAACATTAAAACCACCTCCTTGTTTCTACACTGCTCCACTTACCACATAGAAGCACTTTGTAGTTCTACAATTACTGACTGTAGTCAGTCTGTTTCTCTGCATGCTTTGTTAGCCCCCTTCCATGCTGTTCTTCAATGGTCAGGATCCCCACAGGACCACTACAGAGCAGGTATTATTTAGGTGGTGGATCATTCTCAGCACTGCAGTGACACTGACTGTCCACTCACTGTCCACTCTATTAGACCCTCCTACCTAGTTGGTCCACCTTGTAGATGTAAAGTCCAGCAGTGATAGCGAGGTGTTTAAATACTTCAGCAGCGCTGCTGTGTCTGATCCACTCGTACCAGCACAACACACACTAACACACCACCACCATGTCGGTGTCACTGCAGTGCTGAGAATGATCCACCACTCAAGTAATACCTGCTTTGTAGAGGTCCTGACCATTAAAGAACAGCATGAAAGGGGGCTAACAAAGCATGCAGAGAAACAGACTGACTACAGTCAGTAATTGTAGAACTACAAAGTGCTTCTATATGATAAGTGGAGCTGATAAAATGGACAGTGAGTGTAGAAACAAGGAGGTGGTTTTAATGTTATGGCTGATCAGTGTACATGCATTAATTGCCCTCTATGTTATGATGGTAGAGCCTGTGCACTTCTAGTCAGCTAGAATCTACAGTAATTGCCCCCTTAGCAACTAAATCAACCAGTTATGCAAGTTTAATTTTACCAGCCACACTCTGGCATGAAAGAGTCATCCAGGAATTTACAGAAGGATGAGATGTACATCTAAACAACTGTAGGCCCAATCTGCATCAATAAAGGTCAATGGACACTATTTCACACTAAGAAAGACAATGGGCAAAAATGACATGCATAGAAGAGCTGCAAGGTGCAAATTAATTCTGACCAATAAGAACACAAAACTAATCTTACATTTGCCAAAAATAACATCTAGATGACGTCCAAAACTTGTAGGATAATTTTCTGTGGACCGATGAGTCAAAGGTGGAACTATTTGAAAGACACACCTGGCATAAAGCTAACACTGCAATCTAGGGATGTAACGATACACTCATACCCACGATGCGATACGATACTGGGTTCACTATACGATTTTTTCTTGATTTTTTTAAACAAAATGAAATTGAAGACAAATTACGTAAAATACTGTATTTGTGCTAAATATGAATGCCATTTTATTTCTGAGGTAGGTACAAACTATGCCAAATAATGCTTTAATTTTAAAACAAATCCAACATTATATAAATAAATGAATAATACAAATAAAGATACAAATAATAAATAATAAATAATAATACAAATAAATCCCCTACCTGGCAACTTTGTGAAGTGCCGTCAACCAGGTGAGGTGAATAGTGCCAGTGCCCTCTGCTGTTTTATATATATATATATTTATATATATACAGGGGTTGGACAAAATAACTGAAACACCTGGTTTTAGACCACAATAATTTATTAGTATGGTGTAGGGCCTCCTTTTGCGGCCAATACAGCGTCAATTCATCTTGGAAATGACATATACAAGTCCTGCACAGTGGTCAGAGGGATTTTAAGCCATTCTTCTTGCAGGATAGTGGCCAGGTCACTACGTGATGCTGGTGGAGGAAAACGTTTCCTGACTCGCTTCTCCAAAACACCCCAAAGTGGCTCAATAATATTTAGATCTGGTGACTGTGCAGGCCATGGGAGATGTTCAACTTCACTTTCATGTTCATCAAACCAATCTTTCACCAGTCTTGCTGTGTGTATTGGTGCATTGTCATCCTGATACACGGCACCGCCATTGGATGCACATGGTCCTCCAGAATGGTTCGGTAGTCCTTGGCAGTGACGCGCCCATCTAGCACAAGTATTGGGCCAAGGGAATGCCATGATATGGCAGCCCAAACCATCACTGATCCACCCCCATGCTTCACTCTGGGCATGCAACAGTCTGGGTGGTACGCTCCTTTGGGGCTTCTCCACACCGTAACTCTCCCGGATGTGGGGAAAACAGTAAAGGTGGACTCATCAGAGAACAATACATGTTTCACATTGTCCACAGCCCAAGATTTGCGCTCCTTGCACCATTGAAACTGACGTTTGGCATTGGCACGAGTGACCAAAGGTTTGGCTATAGCAGCCCGGCCGTGTATTGACCCTGTGGAGCTCCCGACGGACAGTTCTGGTGGAAACAGGAGAGTCGAGGTGCACATTTAATTCTGCCGTGATTTGGGCAGCCGTGGTTTTATGTTTTTTGGATACAATCCGGGTTAGCACCCGAACATCCCTTTCAGACAGCTTCATCTTGCGTCCACAGTTAATCCTGTTGGATGTGGTTTGTCCTTCTTGGTGGTATGCTGACATTACCCTGGATACCGTGGCTCTCGATACATCACAAAGACTCGCTGTCTTGGTCACAGATGCGCCAGCAAGACGTGCACCAACAATTTGTCCTCTTTTGAACTCTGGTATGTCACCCATAATGTTGTGTGCATTGCAATATTTTGAGCAAAACTGTGCTCTTACCCTGCTAATTGAACCTTCACACTCTGCTCTTACTGGTGCAATGTGCAATTAATGAAGATTGGCCACCAGACTGGTCCAATTTAGCCATGAAACCTCCCACACTAAAATGACAGGTGTTTCAGTTATTTTGTCCAACCCCTGTATATATATATTAGGGCTGTCAAACGATTAAATTTTTTAATCGCGATTAATCTCAGAATTTCATATAGTTAATCGCGATTAATCGCATTTTTTAAAAAAAAGAAGAAAACAAGGATTTTTAAGTGAAATGTTACAATTAAAATGGTGAACACATTTTATGCTAAATGTACTGATGTTAAAAACTGCTGGGACAAGAGAAAACTGTAATTCACTCACATACTAGGCAGTAATACTATCCAGCAGAGACCCGTGACTTCGTATAAATGTCAGATTGTAGGTTAGAATTTCTCCAAATATTGTAGATCAGCGGTGCTTTAGGTGGGATAAGGCGTAGTTATTGTAACAGACTTTTCTGTGGTTGTATCGTGACATTTGATGGACGTTTCTACACGAAGTGAGTGTGTTTTGACCCTTTGGGGCTTCCATAGTTCATGGACTAGCATGCTTGGCTAACGCGATAACTCCAGCTGTCCGGTACGGTAACAGAATAAGTTAATAAAAGTGTTCTGCTCCCGACAACTTGTGAATATAGCGTGTATTTATTTCTTTATTAAGCGAGTGCATCACTACACGCTCGGTTACATTATGTTAACAAACCGCAAATGAAAAACGCTGGCAAGTCTCAACATGAACTACGGATGACTCGCAGGGCCAAATAGAATTTGCGTTAACGGCACTATTTTTTTTAATCGCGTTAAATTGAGATTGCGTTAATGCGTTATTATCGCGTTAACTTCGACAGCCCTAATATATATATATATATATACAGTGTATCACAAAAGTGAGTACACCCTTCACATTTCTGCAAATATTTTATTATATCTTTTCATGGGACAACACTATAGAACTAAAACTTGGATATAACTTAGAGTAGTCAGTGTACAACTTGTATAGCAGTGTAGATTTACTGTCTTCTGAAAATAACTCAACACACAGCCATTAATGTCTAAATGGCTGGCAACATAAGTGAGTACACCCCACAGTGAACATGTCCAAATTGTGCCCAAAGTGTCAATATTTTGTGTGACCACCATTATTATCCAGCACTGCCTTAACCCTCCTGGGCATGGAATTCACCAGAGCTGCACAGGTTGCTACTGGAATCCTCTTCCACTCCTCCATGATGACATCACGGAGCTGGTGGATGTTAGACACCTTGAACTCCTCCACCTTCCACTTGAGGATGCGCCACAGGTGCTCAATTGGGTTTAGTCCATCACCTTTACCTTCAGCTTCCTCAGCAAGGCAGTTGTCATCTTGGAGGTTGTGTTTGGGGTCGTTATCCTGTTGGAAAACTGCCATGAGGCCCAGTTTTCGAAGGGAGGGGATCATGCTCTGTTTCAGAATGTCACAGTACATGTTGGAATTCATGTTTCCCTCAATGAACTGCAGCTCCCCAGTGCCAGCAACACTCATGCAGCCCAAGACCATGATGCTACCACCACCATGCTTGACTGTAGGCAAGATACAGTTGTCTTGGTACTTCTCACCAGGGCGCCGCCACACATGCTGGACACCATCTGAGCCAAACAAGTTTATCTTGGTCTCGTCAGACCACAGGGCATTCCAGTAATCCATGTTCTTGGACTGCTTGTCTTCAGCAAACTGTTTGCGGGCTTTCTTGTGCGTCAGCTTCCTTCTTGGATGACGACCATGCAGACCGAGTTGATGCAGTGTGCGGCGTATGGTCTGAGCACTGACAGGCTGACCTCCCACGTCTTCAACCTCTGCAGCAATGCTGGCAGCACTCATGTGTCTAGTTTTTAAAGCCAACCTCTGGATATGACGCCGAACACGTGGACTCAACTTCTTTGGTCGACCCTGGCGAAGCCTGTTCCGAGTGGAACCTGTCCTGGAAAACCGCTGTATGACCTTGGCCACCATGCTGTAGCTCAGTTTCAGGGTGTTAGCAATCTTCTTATAGCCCAGGCCATCTTTGTGGAGAGCAACAATTCTATTTCTCACATCCTCAGAGAGTTCTTTGCCATGAGGTGCCATGTTGAATATCCAGTGGCCAGTATGAGAGAATTGTACCCAAAACACCAAATTTAACAGCCCTGCTCCCCATTTACACCTGGGACCTTGACACATGACACCAGGGAGGGACAACGACACATTTGGGCACAATTTGGACATGTTCACTGTGGGGTGTACTCACTTATGTTGCCAGCTATTTAGACATTAATGGCTGTGTGTTGAGTTATTTTCAGAAGACAGTAAATCTACACTGCTATACAAGCTGTACACTGACTACTCTAAATTATATCCAAGTTTCATGTCTATAGTGTTGTCCCATGAAAAGATATAATGAAATATTTGCAGAAATGTGAGGGGTGTACTCACTTTTGTGATACACTGTATATATATATATATATATATATATATATATATATACAGTGTATCACAAAAGTGAGTACACCCCTCACATTTCTGCAGATATTTAAGTATATCTTTTCATGGGACAACACTGACAAAATGACACTTTGACACAATGAAAAGTAGTCTGTGTGCAGCTTATATAACAGTGTAAATTTATTCTTCCCTCAAAATAACTCAATATACAGCCATTAATGTCTAAACCACCGGCAACAAAAGTGAGTACACCCCTAAGAGACTACACCCCTAAATGTCCAAATTGAGCACTGCTTGTCATTTTCCCTCCAAAATGTCATGTGACTCGCTAGTGTTACTAGGTCTCAGGTGTGCATAGGGAGCAGGTGTGTTCAATTTAGTAGTACAGCTCTCACACTCTCTCATACTGGTCACTGAAAGTTCCAACATGGCACCTCATGGCAAAGAACTCTCTGAGGATCTTAAAAGACGAATTGTTGCACTACATGAAGATGGCCAAGGCTACAAGAAGATTGCCAACACCCTGAAACTGAGCTGCAGCACAGTGGCCAAGATCATCCAGCGTTTTAAAAGAGCAGGGTCCACTCAGAACAGACCTCGCGTTGGTCGTCCAAAGAAGCTGAGTGCACGTGCTCAGCGTCACATCCAACTGCTGTCTTTGAAAGATAGGCGCAGGAGTGCTGTCAGCATTGCTGCAGAGATTGAAAAGGTGGGGGGTCAGCCTGTCAGTGCTCAGACCATACGCCGCACACTACATCAAATTGGTCTGCATGGCTGTCACCCCAGAAGGAAGCCTCTTCTAAAGTCTTTACACAAGAAAGCCCGCAAACAGTTTGCTGAAGACATGTCAACAAAGGACATGGATTACTGGAACCATGTCCTATGGTCTGATGAGAACAAGATTAATTTGTTTGGTTCAGATGGTCTCAAGCATGTGTGGCGGCAATCAGGTGAGGAGTACAAAGATAAGTGTGTCATGCCTACAGTCAAGCATGCCATGGTCTGGGGCTGCATGAGTGCAGCAGGTGTTGGGGAGTTACATTTCATTGAGGGACACATGAACTCCAATATGTACTGTGAAATACTGAAGCAGAGCATGATCCCCTCCCTCCGGAAACTGGGTCGCAGGGCAGTGTTCCAGCATGATAATGACCCCAAACACACCTCTAAGACGACCACTGCTTTATTGAAGAGGCTGAGGGTAAAGGTGATGGACTGGCCAAGCATGTCTCCAGACCTAAACCCAATAGAACATCTTTGGGGCATCCTCAAGCGGAAGGTGGAGGAGCGCAAAGTCTCGAATATCCGCCAGCTCCGTGATGTCGTCATGGAGGAGTGGAAAAGCATTCCAGTGGCAACCTGTGAAGCTCTGGTAAACTCCATGCCCAGGAGAGTTAAGGCAGTTCTGGGAAATAATGGTGGCCACACAAAATATTGACACTTCAGGAACTTTCACTAAGGGGTGTACTCACTTTTGTTGCCGGTGGGTTAGACATTAATGGCTGTATATTGAGTTATTTTGAGGGAAGAATAAATTTACACTGTTATATAAGCTGCACACAGACTACTTTTCATTGTGTCAAAGTGTCATTTTGTCAGTGTTGTCCCATGAAAAGATATACTTAAATATCTGCAGAAATGTGAGGGGTGTACTCACTTTTGTGATACACTGTATATATATATATATATTTATATATATATATTTGATTTTATTTTTTTATTTTATTTTTTTCTTTACGCATTTTCTCCCCTTTTTCTCCCTTTTAGCGCGTCCAATTGCCCGTTTGCGTCATGCTTCCTCTTTACCAATGCCGATCCCTGCTCTGATTGAGGAGAACGAAGCTAACCCACGCCCCCTTCGACACGTGGGCAGCATGCCGTATGCATCTTGTCACCTACACTTTGACGAGTTGTGTATGGAGAGACACACCCTAAGAGCACTCTTTCTCATCTCTGTGCAGGCGCCATCAGTCAGCCAGCAGAGGTCGTAATCGTACCAGTCATGAGAGAGAGTCCTCATCCGGCTTAGTCCCGCCCATCTGAACAACAGGCCAATCGTTGTTCATGTGGCTGCTCAGCCTTAGCCGGCAGGCAGAATACGATGTATTCGAGATCCCAGCTCTGGTTTCAGCGTGTGTTTTTACCGCTGCACCACCTGAGCGGCCCGTGGTGCCCTCTGCTGAATAACCGATTCGAATCTTGGCACGTGCACCGATTTTTAACTGTCTTGTGGTGCATCGTTACATCCCTACTGCAATCCATCAAGAACATCATACTAATGGTCAAACATGGTGGTGGTGGTGGTAGTGTGATGGTCAGGGCTGCTTTGCTTCTGCAGAACTTAGACAACTTATAATAATTAATAGAACCGTGAATTCTGCTCTCTTATCAAAAAATCCTAAAGGAGAACGTCCGCCCGTCACTTCACGATCTAAAGTGCAGTTGGGTAATGCAGCAAGACAGTGATCCAAACCACACAAGCAATTGCACCTCTGAAAGGCTCTAAAGAAACAAAATTGAAGTTCTGGAGTGGCTGAGCCAACAAATATTCTTTCACAGTCCTGTATAATAAGTAACCAGTTTTCCTTCTTTACAGTCTACTGACAATCAGAGATGAGCCAGTGGCTTGCACTCCAACAGCTAGATGCAAAGTTTTTGGAACAGGTGGACCAGCTGTACGATGACACCTTTCCTATGGCTATTCGGCAGTACCTCAGCAACTGGATTGAGAGCCATGACTGGTAAGGATCAGAATCTGCTTCTTGGTATATAACCATTTTTACAATTAAGATAATTAAAGGTGTGTCATAAGTATTCACACAATGCTTGTCTACACTATATAGCAAAAATGTTAAATAACAAATAAATACAGTATTTGAGGTCCTCTGTAGAGGATGTTAGCTTATTTCCCAGGGTTATGAAACAACTGCTGGTACATACACCGATCAGCCATTGTTTCTACACACACTGTCCATTTTATCAGCACCACTGCATGCTTTGTTAGCCCCCTTCCATGCTGTTCTTCAATGGTCAGGACCCCCACAGGACCACTACAGAGCAGGTATTATTTAGGTGGTGGATCATTCTCAGCACTGCAGTGACACTGACATGGTGGTGGTGTGTTAGTGTGTGTTGTGCTGATATGAGTGGATCAGACACCTCAGTGTCACTGCTGGCCAGAGAATAGTCCACCAACCAAATATATCCAGCCAACAGCGCCCCGTGGGCAGCGTCCTGTGACCACTGATGAAGGTCTAGAAGATGACCGACTCAAACAGCAGCAATAGATGAGCGATCGTCTCTGACTTTACATCTACAAGGTGGACCAACTAGGTAGGAGTGTCTAATAGAGCGGACAGTGAGTGGACACGGTATTTAAAAACTCCAGCAGCGCTGCTGTGTCTGATCCACTCATACCAGCACAACACACACTAACACACCACCACCATGTCAGTGTCAGTGCAGTGCTGAGAATGATCCACCACCCAAATAATACCTGCTCTGTGGTGGTCCTCTGGGGATCCTGACCATTGAAGAACAGAGTAAAAGGAGGTTAAAAAAGTATATAGAGAAATAGATTTACTACAGTCAGTAATTGTAGAACGACAAAGTGCTTCTATATGGTAAGTGGAGCTGATAAAATGGACAGTGAGTGTAGAAACAAGGAGGTGGTCATAATGTCATGCCTGATCAGTGTATTTGGGAAGGGGTGCAGCCAATGAGAAAATAAAACCTCAAACCCTTTTTGTTGACAGGGACCACGTTGCTAATGTGGAAAACGAGTCTTTGGCGACAGTGCGTTTTCATGACCTTTTGACCCAGCTGGATCACCAGCACAGCCGCTTCGCAATGGAGAAAGACTTTCTGAACCAGCACAACATCCGCAAGATCAAGCGCAACCTGCAGGTTTGCAACACACACACACACACACGCACACACACGCACATCCTCCACCCACACAGTTCTCTGTAGACTTACACCACACAAATGCATCAACTGTTCGCCATAACTTGCTGTGTTCTTCATACTCCACTGTGTTCACATTTATACACCCACAAACTAGCGTTCTAATCTGGCACCACAGAATAGTAGGTTTCTCAGCGCGAACCGTGACGTCATCTGTGGGCGTGTGTGCTTTCACACCCGCTGGAACCAGAGCTGGGGTCTCGAATGCATCGTACCGAATACGAGCTCTGCCTGCCGGCTAGGCTGAGCGGCCACATGAACAACGATTGGCCTGTTGTTCAGATAGGGGGGGGTTTAAGCCGGATAGGGACTCTCTGTGATAACTAATGCAATTACGACCTCTGCTGGCTGATCGATGGCGCCTGCACAGAGATGAGAAAAGAGTGCTGTCAGGGTGTGTCTCTCCGTACACAGTGCTGAGCCGCACTGCACTTGTTAAAATGTAGGTGACAAGATGCATACGGCTGCATATGCTGCCCACGTGTCGGAGGGGGCTGTGGGTTAGCTTCGTTCTCCTCAATCAGAGCAGGGATCGGCATTGGTGGAGAGGAAGCATGACGCAATCGGGCAATTGGGGTCGCGGTGAGGGCGAAGCGCAAAACGCTTCTCACGTGAACGCACTAAAGAAAACAACAACTGCGACAAACACGTCTACGTCTTCTTATCACCAATAGTTGAGCGATGCTTTTTGCATAAAAAACTGATCTACACGCTCCGCCATCATGTTACAACTCTTTACCTTCATTGCACAACATCCACCGTTGATGACGCATACTTGGTTCTCAAACACTGGTGGAAACGTGGGTCGGTTCTCTACAAAACACCAAGGTTTGAAGAAACCTGAACAGAGTTCTTTTGGTGGAAAAGCGCTGGAAAAACAGTGCCTTACTAGCTGAATAATGGACTAATGGTTCAGCCCATTCCCATGTATTACATTTCTCATAGAGCACTCAGATTTTGTACATAAACATCCTTAGTGTTGCATATAACATTGACTATTTCCAGTAACAATACATGTCAGACTGTGCTTAGACTGATGCACCCACATCCTATTTAGTGTGATAACATACTAAACCTCAAATGTCACAGATAGACTGCTAAGTTCTTCACAAGCTCTATTTATGTTGTAGCACCTTTTTGGGGACAGCCCTGTCTCGATGGCCATGATAATCAGCAAGAATCTAAGCGAGGAGCGGAAGATATTGTCCGCTGCACAGATCTCAGAGGTACGAAAATAAAAAACCTACAAAATGAGGGCATTACTTCTGATAATCAGACATTACCAGGGTCATGCACTTCAGTCAGTGTAATACAGATTGATGGGGTTTTGCAAGGTGTGACAGTAAATATACAACCCCAAAGAGTCTCTTACATTTACTTGAATGTCTGCTCAACTTCATTTCATTTATTAATAACACATTCCAAAAACAGTTGCCATTCCTTCTCATCACACTGTTTCAGGTTTTAATTTGTCTCATTCTTCCTGCAAACACGTCTTAACATGTGCAACAGTACGGGGTCGTCGTTGTTGCAGTTTTCATTTCAAAATTCTCCACACATTCTCTATTGGGGACAGGTCAGGACTGCAGGCAGGTCAGTCCAGTACCCATACCCTCTTCTCCCGCAGCCGTGCCTTTAAGTGTCATTTGTGCATGTAACTCTAACTGTATTGTAGTGCTTGACAAAGGTTTGCCAAAGTAATCCCTCACCCATGTGGTTATATCGACTATTGTTGAGCGGTGGTTCTTGATGCAGTGCCGTCTGAGGGATCGAAGATCACGGGCGTTCAGCTTAAGCTTGCACCCTTGGCCTTTACGCACTGAAATTCCTCCCGACTCCTTAAATCGTTTAATGATATTATGCACTGTAGTGGGAGAAATATACAAATCCCTTCCAATCTTTCTTTGAGGTTCATTGTTTCATTTCAATCACTTTCTCACACATTTGTTGACAAACTGGAGATCCTCTGATCATCTTTGCTTATCAAAGATTCAGCCTGTCCTGGATGCTTCTTTTGTATTAAACCATGATTACAATCACCTGTTTTGAATCACATTATTATTTAGTTTTTTCACCTCATTACTAGCCCTAAATTGCCCCCGTCCCAACTTTTTTAAATGTGTTGCAGGCCTGAAATGCAGGAATGAGGGTATATTAACAAATGAAATGAAGTTGAGCAGATAAAACATGAAATATCTCGGGTTCAAACTCTGCAATTAAATAAAAGTCAAAGTAAATGTAAGGAACACTGCATTCTTATTTTATTTGCATTTGGGGTTGTAGAAAAATGTTTAATAATAATAATTACCCCTAATGTGACTCTAAATGTGTTTTATATGTAAATTTATATGTGTTTGATACAGAATTCAGCACAGACTGCCCAGAGTGACGTAATGATCGAGAAACAGAGAGAGCTGGACAGTAAGGTGAAGGACATCAAGACCAAAGTGCAGGTGAGATTCTGTCACTACTCAATCAACAATTACACCAATTGCTATTTATAAATTACTAATCATGCAATTTATTGCACACTATATATAGATCTATATTGATATGTGAAGTGAGGTATGTCTGTTTAAATGCAAAAGCTTCTAAAAACGTTTAGTTTTTGAGTTATTAAAGAGAGCACATTTATATAAACCTGAGAAACAACAGAAAATGTAGTTAAAATGTGAAATCGTTAAGAGTAAAGACGTCAAGGGTAGCATTAGACTCCGGCACCCCTAATCATTACAGCATAACTGAAAGGCAGAGCGAATTGTGTGCGAGGTAACACGATCATGAAGGCTTTCACAGGACATCAGTGCCCACCTCCCCCACCGTCATCAAACCCGAGCGATCGGACAAGAGAGGCAGAACGACAGCGACCCAACATCCCTGATCACCTCAAGTTTCTATGACCCAGAGCCCCCAAGCTCTGCGCCTTTGTCTATGGTCTGGGTGGGCAGCTCCGGTCCTAGGGGTCAGAGATCAGGCGCAGCTAGAAGCCAACATGCAGTGCCAGCACTAGTCTGCCCAGACCTCCAGGACTGGAGACACAAACCCCTAGTTTGGAAAGACTAATCAAAAGCCTGAGTAAATGCATACAGGGGTTGGACAAAATAACTGAAACACCTGTCATTTTAGTGTGGGAGGTTTCATGGCTAAATTGGACCAGTCTGGTGGCCAATCTTCATTAATTGCACATTGCACCAGTAAGAGCAGAGTGTGAAGGTTCAATTAGCAGGGTAAGAGCACAGTTTTGCTCAAAATATTGCAATGCACACAACATTATGGGTGACATACCAGAGTTCAAAAGAGGACAAATTGTTGGTGCACGTCTTGCTGGCGCATCTGTGACCAAGACAGCGAGTCTTTGTGATGTATCAAGAGCCACGGTATCCAGGGTAATGTCAGCATACCACCAAGAAGGACAAACCACATCCAACAGGATTAACTGTGGACGCAAGAGGAAGCTGTCTGAAAGGGATGTTCGGGTGCTAACCCGGATTGTATCCAAAAAACATAAAACCACGGCTGCCCAAATCACGGCAGAATTAAATGTGCACCTCAACTCTCTGTTTCCACCAGAACTGTCCGTCGGGAGCTCCACAGGGTCAATATACACGGCCGGGCTGCTATAGCCAAACCTTTGGTCACTCGTGCCAATGCCAAACGTCGGTTTCAATGGTGCAAGGAACGCAAATCTTGGGCTGTGGACAATGTGAAACATGTATTGTTCTCTGATGAGTCCACCTTTACTGTTTTCCCCACATCCGGGAGAGTTACGGTGTGGAGAAGCCCCAAAGAAGCGTACCACCCAGACTGTTGCATGCCCAGAGTGAAGCATGGGGGTGGATCAGTGATGGTTTGGGCTGCCATATCATGGCATTCCCTTGGCCCAATACTTGTGCTAGATGGGCACGTCACTGCCAAGGACTACCGAACCATTCTGGAGGACCATGTGCATCCAATGGCGGTGCCGTGTATCAGGATGACAATGCACCAATACAGACAGCAAGACTGGTGAAAGATTGGTTTGATGAACATGAAAGTGAAGTTGAACATCACCCATGGCCTGCACAGTCACCAGATCTAAATATTATTGAGCCACTTTGGGGTGTTTTGGAGAAGCGAGTCAGGAAACGTTTTCCTCCACCAGCATCACGTAGTGACCTGGCCACTATCCTGCAAGAAGAATGGCTTAAAATCCCTCTGACCACTGTGCAGGACTTGTATATGTCATTTCCAAGACGAATTGATGCTGTATTGGCCGCAAAAGGAGGCCCTACACCATACTAATAAATTATTGTGGTCTAAAACCAGGTGTTTCAGTTATTTTGTCCAACCCCTGTATGTTTTCAATCAATGAACATTGAGACTGTGTCTGAATCCCGAACAGAGGCAGGGAGATTATTCCAGAACACTTTCTAAACAATCAGAATGAAGGACAAAATATTTACAGTAAACATACATTTTTGCAGGAAACAGAGCAGAACATCAAAAACCTGGAGGACTTGCAGGATGAGCATGACTTTAAGAGCAAGACACTGCAAAGTCGAGGTAAGAGGATGAGTAAAAAGACATGGTGGTTAGGTTTTCTTTTTGAAAGGGATTTGCTTAGTGGTCATTTTTGGCTTAAGAGAACATATGCCATGTAATTTTCTGTGCAAGCGTATACCAGTATACACTGATCAGCCATAACATTAAAACCACATCCTTCTACACTCACTGTCCATTTTCAGCTCCACTTACCATATAGAAGCACTTTGTAGTTCTACAATTACTGACTGTAGTCCATCTGATACTCTGCATGCTTTGTTAGCCCCCTTTCATGCTGTTCTTCAATGGTCAGGACTCTCCCAGGACCACCACAGAGTAGGTATTATTTGGGTGGTGGATCATTCTCAGCACTGCAGTGACACTGACATGGTGGTGGTGTGTTAGTGTGTGTTGTGCTGGTATGAGTGGATAATAGTCCACCAACCAAAAACATCCAGCCAACAGCGCCCCATAGGCAGCGTCCTGTGACCACTGATGAGGGTCTAGAAGATGACCAACTCAAACAGAGGGATCGTCTCTGACTTTACATCTACAAGGTGGACCAACTAGGTAGGAGTGTCTAATAGAGTGGACAGTGAGTGGACATGGTATTTACAAACTGCATCAGCGCTGCTGTGTCTGATCCACTCGTACCAGCACAACACACACTAACACACCACCACCATGTCAGTGTCACTGCAGTGCTGAGAATGATCCACCACCTAAATAATACCTGCTCTGTGGTGGTCCTGTGGGGGTCCTGACCATTGAAGAACAGAGTAAAAGCAGGTTAAAAAAGTATGTAGAGAAATAGATTGACTACAGTCAGTAAATGTAGAACTTCAAAGTGCTCCTATATGGTAAGTGGGGCTAATAAAATAAGCGAGTGTAGAAACAAGGAGGTGGTTTTAATGTTATGGCTGATCAGTGTAGATCCCCCACTGTACTAAACATTATGGGTTGAAGGTGTAAGAGATAAAATGACAGTTTTGTGATTTAGTCACATTGTAATGCTGTTTTATGCTTTTGCTCATCCTGTTGACATGATGAATTTTGCAGAGGAGCTGAATGGCACAATATCGAAGGAGGATCTCAGTCGGGAACAACTCTACCTTAAAGCCATGTTCATGAAACTCCATGAAATGAGACGGGTAAGGGGGGATATTTTAGTTTATATTTGCAATTCATTTACATTGACATTTTAGGAATACACAATTCCTCTCAGGAGTGTACAGATACAAATGAATAATCTTAGCTGCTGTATGTGTATTTCAAAGAGGTTTGGCTGGTTTGGTAAACTCTGTGTATGTATTTTATAGGAGGTTGTGAGTAAGATGTCAGAGGTGCTAAATCTGGTGGAGCAGCTGGAATATGAGCTGATTTCGGTGGAGCTGTCTGAATGGAGGCGGCGCCAGCAGATGTCTTGCATTGGAGGGCTTACAAACGTCTGCCTGGACCAGCTGCAGAACTGGTAAGGCACCCAGTTTACAGCAAAAAACAGGTTTTAAGAACATTTTGCTAAGGATGACACAAAACGCTTTGCTTAAGTTCTACTAAGTCTGCATAATGCTGTCAATGTATCGTGTGTGTAGGTTCACAGCGGCAGGTGAGTGTCTGCTGCAGGTGCATCAGCAGTTGAAGAAGCTATTGGAGCTGGAGCAAAAGTATACATACACCCAGGACCCCATTGCCCAAAGCAGAGCCACACTGGAGGAGCGGGCACTCACCCTGCTCAAAGCACTCATCACCAAGTAAGGTGCCATCCACACCAGTTACGATCTATTAACTGTAAAAGGCAAAGTTTGGCTTCACGTACACTTTGATCCCAAAAACACATGTACATTGTGATCATTTATTTAAAAGCTCACAGCAGTTCAGTTAGACATTAGTGTTGTAAAGCCCTAAAGCCATCTGAAATATTACTTTATGTATATTTAAGTACAGGGCGGCATGGTGGCTCGGTGAGTAGCACTGTAGCCTCACAGCAAGAAGGCCCTGGGTCCTTTCTGTGTGGAGTTTGCATGTTCTCCTCATGTCTCCGTGGGTTTCTTCCGGGATCTCCGGTTTCCTCCCACAGTCCAAAAACATGCAGTCTGGTTAATTGGAGACACTGAATTGCCCTATAGGTGAGTGCGTGTGTGTGTGTGTTTGTGTGTGTGTGTGTGTGTGTGTGTAAGTGTGTCTGCCCTGCGATGGACTGGCACCTGGTCCAGGATGTTACTGTGTGCCTTGCACCCATTGAAAAGCTGGGATAACCCAATACCCTGCCCCTCTACGCCTCTATTGGCTCCAACACCCTACGCCTCTATTGGCTAATCATAGGTTAAAAGTATTTTGTATATTGCCATATTCTTTATATGAAGGTAAATAGAACAGACTCACCTGCCTCCGCTGGCTGGTCTAGGTGTCTGCATTAGAGCAGGTGGGGTGATGGACAGTGGTGCGTGACCCTGCGTGAGTGATACTGCACTTTGTGAGAATCGCCTCTTGCAGGTAGAAAAGAAACGGTCAGTGTCTGTGCTCGTGTCTGAAGGGGTGAACAACAGTCTGAGGCTCTCTTCAACTCGGGGAAAGGGGGTCGGCAACAGTAGTGGAAATTAAAATGCCAAGTAAACACAATCCTAAAAGCGACATAAAAAACTTTACCATTGTATTACATCTTGATCAAATGTGTGTGTTTATTTGAAATGATTATTTACATAGTGGATGGAACACTCACTGTGTCTGAAATGTGTCGTGTTGTAGCTCTATGGTGGTGGAAAGACAACCATGCATGCCCACGCAGCTCCAGAGGCCCCTGGTGCTCAAGACTGGAGTACTGTTTACTCTTAAAGTCAGGTATTACACACACACACACACACACACACACACACACACACACACACACACAAAGATGCAAACACACACAGTGCTGTACACACTTTTGAAATACCAGTACACAATTAACGTAAATTTTTTTTTGCCTCATCACCCAAATCACCAATGTTTTCTGGGAGCTGTTGGGTGTTGCTGATCTCTATAGCGTCTACCACTTTTGCTTCACTTTATAAAAGGGCTTGTAGATTACAGGGGCGGTACAGTGGCTTAGTGGGTAGCATTGTCGCCTCAAAGCAAGAAGGTCCTGGGTTCTACCCGGTCCGGGTCCTTTCTGTGTGGAGTTTGCATGTTCTCCCCGTGTCTTTATCCCCGTGTTATCTTTGACTCTGACCTCCGATTTGATAAACAAATCAACTCTGTGGTAAGGAATAGCTTCTTCCAGCTCAGAAATATTGCGAAGATTAAGCCTTTTCTCTGCTATTCTGACCTGGAAAAAGTTATTCATGCATTCATTTCTGCAAGAATTGACTACTGTAATTCTCTGTATATTGGGATTAGTCAGTCTCTGTTGCGGCGCTTGCAGGTAGTCCAGAATGCAGCAGCAAGGTTACTGACTAATACCAAGAAAAGAAACCATATAACACCAGTCCTTGCCTCACTACATTGGCTGCCTGTTCAGCACAGGATTCATTTTAAAGTGCTTTTATTTGTTTTTAAAGCGCTTAATGGTCAAGCCCCGGCTTATCTCAGTGGTATGCTTTCTCCCGCAACCGCACAGCGATCTTTAAGATCAGCCACTCAGAATTTGTTGACTGTTCCTAGGGCTCGTTTGAAGCTAAAAGGTGATCGTGCATTTGCAGTTTATGCTCCGAGGCTATGGAACACTCTACACCTCCTAATATTCGACAAGCACCTTCGGCCGCTGTTTTTAAATCACTCCTAAAAACATACCTTTATAAGCTGGCATTTGAACAGTGAGGAGCCGTGTTAATTTTAATTGTTTAGTCTATTTGTATTTGTTTTATTTTGTCTCTTTCTCTGTATTTTTATTTGGTTCTTACTTTTTTAATATAATGTTGTGTTATGTATGCTTATTCGATGTACAGCACTTTGGTCAACGTAAGTTGTTTTAAGAGTGCTTTATAAATAAAATTTACTTACTTACTTACTTACTTACTTACTTTATGGGTTTCCTCCCGTCATGTATGTCACCAAGGTGTGTAAAACATGACGTTAAAATCCTAATAATAGTAATAGATAAATAAATAAATGTAGGAAAAAGTACCTGATTACTGATTACTACTAAATAAAATGGGTAAGCTCTAAAATTAATCTGGACTCCTGAACAATAAACAACAGTAATATGGTCTCATAGGTCAACTTTTACAAAATGTTCTACATCTGGACATATTTATATTCAGAAGAAACCAATCGAAGCCCTCTACCTACTACAGTATATCGGCTTTCAGTAGTTAAGTACTATATATAGGGCTAAAGAACTGACAGCTCTTAGAAATAAGCAGAGTGTCACCCCAAGCTTCATCATCCCAAAAAACAAACAAACAGGATGATTGCAATAACCTCTCGCCACAAATCTTTCAGGAACTATATAATATAGAGCATACAAAAGGATGAAATCTCTTCTGAAACAGTAGTGTCCCCACTATATGTTAGTTCTTGATTCTGATTATAGACCACTGAAGTCGTGTCGTCATTTTGTAGGCCACGCCATGTTGTTATGCCCATATTTGGTAACCTGGGTCTAAGAGAATTTTTGAATGGGAAAAATGAATGGAGATTTTGCAAATTGCCTCTCTCGCATCCTGTAGTCATAAATGTTTTATGGAGAGTCTTCTGTCTATTATCACTGGATCCTCTGAATTATAAAGTTGTTAAAGAGTCAAAATATGAATATTGCCACATGTAAGCTAATGCTACTGCGCACTGAATTGACGTCACTAGACTGGAAGCCTCTTAAATAACCGCACGAAGCAGCACGATTCACCAGTGTAACAGTGGAGTGATATTCACAAGTTTTAGTTGATATTTTTAGTAGCTAGCTACATTAAAGTAGAAAGCAAGGATGGTTGGGTCTTACGCCTTGTTTGGTTGTACTCACCAAAAAGTGAGCCGGTCGTTCCGTTGATTTGATTGGTGTAGTTCAGTGACGTCTAATTAATGTGCAGTAGCCCTAGCTTTCGTGTAGCATTATTAATATTACGACCCTTTAACAACCTCGTAATTCAGAGGATCCGGTGATGTACAAGAGAAAAATGTACACAGGACAAAACGTACAGGGTTCTGAACATGTTTATTTAGCACAGGATGCGTTAGAGACGATTTTTTGAAAACCCCGTTCATTTTTGCCATTGAAAATCTGAATTAGACCCGGGTCTCCAAATTTGGGCATAACGAGGATTACAGAATGACGCACGACTTCAGTGGTCTATTGTCACGTTTCTTTTCACCACTGGAATGTTATTGACATTTGTTGTGATAAAGAATTAATGTCTTTCTGTGCTCTCTGCAGATTGCTGGTTAAACTTCAGGAGTTTAACCACTTGGTCAGAGTGAAGGTGCAGTTTGACAAGTAAGTCCATTACAAGCAAAAATATTAAAGAAGCACGATGTATTAACGTATTAATGTTTCCCTATATTTAAGGCTGTGTTATTCCTTCTAACAGCCTTATATTAAACATTTCAAATACGCAAATTCAGATTCACTTTGTTTTAACGTTTAATTGAAAATGGTAAATCCAAATTTTCTATGAGTCGTTCATTCATGTAGTATACTTATGCTGGGAATGAGTAATTACTTTAGATTTAATAATGACTAGACCTCATATGTCATACACCTAATGATTGTAATTTGTCACTTTTTCGTATCATTACATTAAGTTTCATGATGTCATGTTTTGCGCTTCCACTTTTTGTAAGTATGGACTGATATCTGGATAATAATGTCTAATGTCCTCGGCCATCCGACTGGGCTGGGCGGCTACATGAACGACGATTGGCTGTTGTTCAGGGTGGGATGAGCCGGACCAGGGTTCCTCATAACTGGTGGAATTACGACCTCTGCTGGCCTGCGCAGAATTGGGGAATAATGCTGATCGGGGTGTGGCTCTCCGTACACAAGGCTGATCCGCGTACGAACTCACCTGCGCATGTGTTGGAGGGGGCGTGTGTCAGGTACGAAGCTCCTCAGTCAGCAGTGGAGGGTTGTATCGGTAAAGGTAAAGCATAACGCAATCAGGGTAATTGGATACGACTAGATTAGGGGAGAAAATCGGGGGGGGGAATCGGAGAAAAAGAGGAAAAAAATGTCTAATATCACATGTCTGTATTTTATCTTTTCAGAGATGTGACAGAGAAAAGAAAGGGGTAAGACCTTTCGCATACATTAAGCAAAATTTTGTAACACTATGCATGGAAACTTTTATGTTTATGGCAAAGCAGCTTTTGCTAAGCATTTGTAATTTTTCTTCATATCCATGACCAAATAATAATAACCAAACCTCTTTTCAGTTTTCGGAAGTTCAACATCCTGGGGACCAACATGAAGGTGATGAACATGGAGGAGTCCATCGGAATGGCTGCAGAATTCCGACATCTGGTAATGAAAAAATTATAATCAAATCCAGTACTTTATTTTTGGCAGTTTGATTTCTGACTTCTTAAAGTACATAAATTATCTTCATTTCATTTTTAAACAGCAACTAAAAGAGCAGAAGGTTGCTGGAAACAGAACGAATGAGGTAACTTCAGATTAATGTCAAGCATCATTTTTGCGGTGTGCATCTGTTGTGTGTTTTTATGCGACTGACCTTATTTGACGTTTGTATAGCATTGTATAGCTGTGTGTGTGTGTGTGTGTGTGACCAGGGCCCGCTGATCGTCACTGAGGAGCTCCATTCTTTTACATTTGAAGCAGAGCTCTGCTGGTCTGGACTAGTCATTAACTTTGAGGTGAGAAAAAAGCTAAAAAGCTCAGAATGTATAATAAATCGTCTACAAACAATAATATACAGATGTGATCATTAAACTACAGTAGTTATAGGATTAAAAACATGCCTTAAACCAGCTTGATGAAAACTAGCTCTGGTTGGCTTGATGTGACAACAGTGACGCTTTCCGCTTCACATCTACCGATACAACCTTCCACTGCTGAGCCCTCCAACACGTGAGCAGTACCGACTGCCTCTTTTCACCTGCACGAGGTGAGATCATATGCAGATCAGCCTTGTGCAATGGAGAGCCACACCCTGATCAGCATTATTTCCCAACTCTGCACAAGCGCCATCAATCAGTGAGTTATGAGGAACCCTGGTCCGGCTCATCCCATCCCTGAACAACAGCCAATCGTTGTTCATGTAACCACCGAGCCCAGCCATGTAACAGAGCTGAGATTTGATACATTTACATTTTCGGCATTTATCAGACGCTTTTATCCAAAGCGACTTACAGTATTGTGACATTATACAGTCTAAGCAATTGAGGGTTAAGGACCCTTGCTCAAGGGCCCAACAGTGGCCACCACCTGGCAGTGGTGGGGCTTGAACCAGCGACCTTTTGATTACTAGTCCAGTACCTTAACCACTAGGCTACAACTGCCCTGATAGGTTGTATTCGAAACCCCAGCTCTGGTGTACTAGCGTATTTTGTCTTTTGTTTGTAACCTGTTTGTGTCTCTCTGTCATTCTGTGCAGACATCGTCTCTGCCCATTGTGGTGATCTCTAATGTCAGTCAGCTGCCATGTGGTTGGGCCTCTATTACGTGGTACAACATGCTGACATCTGACCCTAAGGTAAGCTATGACTTTTGACCTAATATGTTATAAAGGCGCCCTTAAGGACTTGAGGCAATGCTGTTGAGCTGACTGTATGTGTAATGTAGGTCATGATTTAACTGAACATCTATCTGGTTAAATAAAAAAATAAAAAAACCTGACACAAACCAAATCTTCTGTTTCAGAATCTGTCCTTTTTTGTGAATCCACCATCTGTGAGTTGGGCGCAGCTGTCTGAAGTGCTGAGCTGGCAGTTTTCCTCCATCACTAAGAGAGGACTCAATGCAGAGCAGCTAAGCATGCTGGGACAGAAACTCCTAGGTGAGTCTGCAAAATGACGTTTTGTATTGACATTAATAAGGTCACATGGTACAACAGATTAAGAGTCTTGCCTTAGAAAGCACTGTTTACTTCTGGCACTTTGTTGGCCATCATGGGAAGTGTGTATCTGTCTATCTATTCATCCGTCTATCCATTATTCATCCATCTATTCATTATCAATCCATCCATCCATCTATTATCTGTCCATCCATCTATTTTCCATCCATCTATTATTCATCCATCCATCATTTATCCATCCATCCATCATCCATCTATTTATCCATCCATCTATATTCATCCATCCATCTATAATCCATCCATCTATTTATCCATCCATCCATCCATCTATATTCATCCATCCATCTATTTATCCATCCATCCATCCATCTATATTCATCCATCCATCTATTTATCCATCCATCCATCTATATTCATCCATCCATCTATTTATCCATCCATCCATCTATATTCATCCATCCATCTATTTATCCATCCATCCATCCATCTATATTCATCCATCCATCTATTTATCCATCCATCCATCTATATTCATCCATCCATCTATTTATCCATCCATCCATCTATATTCATCCATCCATCTATTTATCCATCCATCCATCCATCTATATTCATCCATCCATCTATTTATCCATCCATCCATCTATTTATCCATCCATCCATCTATATTCATCCATCCATCTATTTATCCATCCACCCATCTATATTCATCCATCCATCCATCTATTTATCCATCCATCTATTATTCATCCATCCATCTATTTATCCATCCATCCATCTATTATTCATCCATCCATCTATTTATCCATCCATCCATCTATATTCATCCATCCATCTATTTATCCATCCATCCATCTATTATTCATCCATCCATCTATTTATCCATCCACCCATCTATTTATCCATCCATCCATCTATTATTCATCCATCCATCTATTTATCCATCCATCCATCCATCTATATTCATCCATCCATCTATTTATCCATCCATCCATCTATTTATCCATCCATCCATCTATATTCATCCATCCATCTATTTATCCATCCATCCATCTATTATTCATCCATCCATCTATTTATCCATCCATCCATCTATTATTCATCCATCCATCTATTTATCCATCCATCCATCTATATTCATCCATCCATCTATTTATCCATCCATCCATCTATTATTCATCCATCCATCTATTTATCCATCCACCCATCTATATTCATCCATCCATCCATCTATATTCATCCATCCATCTATATTCATCCATCCATCTATTATTCATCCATCCATCATTTATCCATCCATCTATTTATCCATCCATCCATCTATTATTCATCCATCCATCATTTATCCATCCATCTATTATCCATCTATCTATTTTATCCATCCATCCATCTACTATCCATCCATCCAAAAACAGTCTAGTTATTTCTTCATTAGGATTTTAACGTCATGTTTTACACACTTTGGTTACATCAGTTCACAAGTTTAATGTCACACACAGTCATGGACAATTTTGTATCTCCAATTCACCTCACTTGCGTATCTTTGGACTGTGGGAGAAAACCCACGCAGACACGGGGAGAGCATGCAAACTCCACACAGAAAGGACCCGAACCGCCCCACCTGGGGATTGAACCCTGGACCTTCTTGCTGTGAGGCGACAGTGAGCCACCGTGCCGCCCCAGCCTTGTAGTAGTGGCAAAATTCATTGCATATGCCTTTTCTTTTTTAACTTAAATCAAAACTTGGATGTTAAAATAATACTAAAAGAATAGACATGAATACCCCAAAATCATTTAAAAATCGTGATAATTTAACCAGATGTAATAGTGACGTTTTTTGGTACTGCAGGTTCAAAAGCAGCGAAAGACCCAGAGGCTCAGGTTCCCTGGAATAAGTTCTGCAAGGTAAGTAAAGAAAAACATAAAACACACCTCACAATCGTCAAATTCAAATGGATTTTTCTTTTGTGATTCATTCTAATGATCAAATGTGTAAGACACTGTAATAATGGGAACGAGCACACTATGTAGCAGGGGTGTCAAACCTCTTTTAGGTTTAAAAACCCAAATTAGTTGTTATTCTTTATTCTATACTTGATCAGTGTTTGATTGCTTGATGATCGTTACGGTCATGATGATCATGTTGCTGGACAGTGGTAGCGGTGTGGGTAGAGCTTTGGGCTATCAACTGAAAGGTTGAGAGTTTGAATCCCAGCTCTGTACTGTATATCTGTATATGTACATAAGGACATGGTGGAATACTTGCTGAATTAAGTAAAACATAAAATATGGCATGTGCAGAGGTTTCACTTTTAAAAAGACATAACATAAATGTAATTTTTAGCAATTATGCATTTGTCACATAGAACGTGGTCCCCAACCACCGGGGGTCATTTATTACCGGGCCGCACAGAAAGAATAAATAATTAGAGATCGCCACAAGAGCAATTAAATTTCCAAAACTCTTCAGGTATTATTGTCCCAATCACCACTAGGTGGGAGCAGCGTCGCATTGCTGTGAAAAAAGCTCAGGATTCACACTGATTTTCCATTCTATAGTTATTCTGTTTTAAATTCTCCTTGGCCCCTGCCGGTCCGTGAAGTTATATCTTATATGAAACCGGTCCGTGGTGCAAAAAAGGTTGGGCATAGAACGTAAACTAAAGATGAATTTTGATCTGGAAGGTCAAATAAAACCGTTTAATAAAACACTGCACAACTCTTTTTGTGCAGGGAGGCAGTGAGAAGAACTTTACATTCTGGCTGTGGATTGAAGGAATCCTGGACCTGATTAAGAGGCACCTACTTAGCCTTTGGGATGATGGGTAAGCCTACCTGCTAAATTCAACTTCTTCACATGCAACATTTTTCTCTTGTACCACTGTTAGATTTAGCAATTAAATAGTAAAATGAGCTCCCAGACAGAGCTTTCGAAGCTGAAAGCTATTCATGCCGCAGTTTTTCAAAATGCAATATATTCATAACAATATCTATTAGTGAGTGATTTGTGATTTGAGTCTCTAGTATCAAACACTTGTGTTGTTTAAAACAGTACCAAATCATGTATTTGATTTTCCTACATGACATTTTAGGATGCATTATTAGTAATTTAATAGCATAAGTTTCATTAGTAGTGTCAGATTAATACTAGTGTGAATTTGTATCAAATTATCATACTAATACATGGACTATGCATAACATTATGACCACTGACAGGTGAAGTGAATACATTTACATTTACATTTTCAGCATTTAGCAGACGCTTTTATCCAAAGCGACTTACACACTGAGCGGAACACAATGAGCAATTGAGGGTTAAGGGCCTTGCTCAGGGACCCAACAGTGGCAACTTGGTGGTGGCGGGGCTTGAACCGGCAACCTTCTGTTTACTAGTCCAGTACCTTAACCACTGAGCTATCACTGGCCCCCTCTTGAATAACACTGGTTACCTCTTCATCACAACACCTGTTAGTGGGTGGGATATATTAGGCAGCAGGTGAACAGCAGGAAAAATGGGCAAGCGTAAGTAGGGCTGTCGCGGTGAAAGAATTTCCCCTCTCGATATTTAGGCGGCTCAACACCGCGGTATGCGATATTATCGCAACATATATATATATATATTTTTTTTTTTCGAAAATTACTTAATTTATCTGGATTTTAGAGCTATATAAACAAGCTTTATTGTTAGGCTATGATTTGGTATATTATTGCTTTATAATGACAAAGATGAGACAGCTTTAAGACAAATCAAATGCGTGTTTATTATTAAATACAGAACAGAGCAGGGATGCGCAATAAGAATTTCTCTATTAAAAAAAGGTTTAAATTTTGCTTCTAGCCTAGGATAGATATACACTGTAAAACGAAAAAAAAGTGTTTAGGCTAAATATTTTAAATGCACATGAATCAAAAGATGGTAAAAAAAATAAATAAATAAAGAATAAAGTCTGTAAGACCTTAAACCTGCGTTATCATGCGCGCTAGAAAAACCAACATGTTGACCTGATGTGGTTTGAGAGAGGATCTGAGTGGGGTAGCGATGTTCTCGGCGGCACTAAAACTCTCTCTGATGGTGTGTGTGCTTGTTGCACAAATACACACGTACTGTACCTGCATGCGACTTTAGAGATCAGAGGAAATCTAGCCTAGTTATCGCGCCACTATTAACCATCTATTTAGTAGGTATAATTAACGTAACAATATATACTACATTGTAAGTTATTATTCGTTTTAATACATTTTTATTCAACGAAAAAATACATTTAAATCATTCCAGCAAGCCAGCAAGAGAATATTTGCAGGCTGCAATGCCATATTAACAGTCATTAAGTGTTTTAGTACGCCAAGGCTGTCTAAATTACAAGTATTTTATTGAGTGTGAACTTGCCTATAATTAATGTTGCCATTGTTTCCATTTTAAAACACAAAGCCTGACACTCAGCAGCAACGGATGCGAACAGTTTGCGGGAAAATGACGCTCTTAGCTCATTTTTATTATGATTTAATTTAACATTTATTACGCCCGAATGCACGCGTAAAACAAGATGGACCCTGCAACAACAACAAAAAAAAGAAAGAAAGAAAAAACGTGAACATGTGGCGGTTGCTTGGCATGCCCTGCGGTTGACTGGTCTATACCGCGGTATTTCTAAATTGCGGTTAGCGCGACAGCCCTAAGCATAAGGATTTGAGCGAGGGCCAAATTGTGATGGCTAGACGACTCGGTCAGAGCGTCTCCAAAACTGCAGCTCTTGTATAGTGTTCCTGGTCTGCAGTGGTCAGTATTTATCAAAAGTGGTCCAAGGAAGGAACAGTGATAAACCAGCGACAGGGTCATGGGCGGCCAAGGCTCATTGATGCACTTGGGGAGCGAAGGCTGGCCCGTGTGGTCCAAAACAACAGACGAGCTACTGTAGCTCAGATTGCTGAAGAAGTTAATGCTGGTTCTGATAGAAAGGTGTCGGAATACACAGTGCATCACAGTTTGTTGCGTATGGGGCTGCATAGTCGCAGACCAGTCAGGGTGCCCGTGCTGAACCCTGTCTGAGACTAGACCACGGAGCAATGGAAGAAGGTGGCCTGGTCTGATGAATAATGTTTTCTTTTACATCACGTGGGGAACGCATGGCACCAGGATGCACTATGGGAAAAAGGCAAGCCAGCGGAGGCAGTGTGATGCTTTGGGCAATGTTCTGCTGGGAAACCTTGTTTTTTCTGACTTTCCTTCCCTCTGTGTTAGGTGTATAATGGGCTTTGTGACTAAGGAACGCACCAAGGTTTTGCTAAATAATAAAGCTCCTGGAACGTTCCTGCTGCGCTTCAGTGAGAGTAACCGAGACGGAGCCATCACCTTCAGCTGGGTGGAACACACCCTAAACGGTGAGACTCGCCCACATACGGTCCTCTGTCTTTGTAGCACTTGAGAATATGCAGTCTTAGACAAAAGTTTAGACACCCCAGGTCAAACTCTCGGTTCAGTCTGTAAGTGACATGCTCTACAGGTAAATGTTTACACATTTCAATATAATAGTTAAACAATTAACAGTCATGTGACATGTACAAATGTTATGGTACATTTAATGGACATGCGCCCCCTTCCGTGTGCCGACCTCGGAGAGATAACTGAGGAGAGAAACTCACGCTTCTCTTCATACGAATCGACTCCTGAATCACTTATAGTGATATTGTGAACAGTATATCTCCCACTAAACACCCTCTCTTAAAACACACACACCCACATGTCCTATAACAGCAGTCATTGTTTTTGTCACTGATTTATTTAAACTGTTAGCCCTATTTTTAAGTTTTGCTTTGCCAACAGTCTTTTTTTCAGACTGAACTGGATAACATAGACATGTGTGTGTGTGTGGTCAGCGAGACTAATGAAATATGTCTCCTGTGGGTGAAAAATGAATTGCTTTAGTTTTAGAAGCCCCATAGGTTGAAAATCCCTGGTCTACAGGGGCAGGGGTGCCCAAACCTTTGCACGAGACTATATCTGTATCAATATGGCTGACAGAACCGTATTTATGTGTATGCATATGTGTGTGCGTGTAGATGAGCCTCAGGTACGTTCGGTTGAGCCCTACACTAAAAAAGAGCTCTCTGCCGTCTCTCTGGCCGACATCCTGCGGAACTACAGGGTGATGGCGGCCGACAATGTTCCTGAAGACCCGCTGCGCTTCCTGTTTCCTTCCACCCCTAAAGATGAGGCTTTTCGCAAGTACTACTCCAAACCTACTGAGAGTAAGCATCCACATACCAATACTTAAACCACTGTTATAATGAAATCTTTTACATGTTAGCACACTACTCAAACCTGTTCCTTAATGTCATTTAGTTAGGTCTGTAGTCTGATGCGCTCACTCATCATAGCAGTAAATACTGGTGGTCCCACTGACCTGTCTCTAGAACTCAACAGCTACAGATGGCCTGTGAAAAAGGGAAGCCTGGATGGAGTTTCTTCTTACCACTGAAACAGTGACCCTCGGTGTCAGGTTTAGGTGCAAGCACAAGTGGTAGAAGAGTACAAAGAGAACAGTGTGATGTAGCACTTCTCCTAGTATCTATACCCTGCTATACTCAATCCTGCTGAGTAAACACAAATACACTCACTCTCTTAACCGCTTATCCAATTGGGGTCACGTGGGGGTGTCGCTGGAGTCTATTCCAGCTTTTTAAGTGGCGCAAGGCACACAGTAACACCCTGGACGGGGCGCCAGTCCATCGCAGGGCACACACACATACACAGACATTCACCTATAGAGCAATTCAGTGTCTCCAATTAACCTTACTGCATGTTTTTGGACTGTGGGAGGAAACCCACGTAGACACGGGGAGAACATGCAAACTCCGCACAGAAAGGACCCGGATCGCCCCGCCTCGGGATCGAACCCAGGACCTTCTTGCTGTGAGGCGACAGTGCTACCCACCAAGCCACAGCGCCACCCACAGACACACCACTTTGGCTAATTTACATTTTAAAAGCTCTAGAAATAATAAATCCATGTTTTCATATATTTATTATTTGATCGTTGGAAGTTGAAAGTGCAGTTGTTTTTCTTGATTTTCATTTGTTTCTCTCTGTGTAGAGCATGAACCAATGGACGTGGATGAAAAACCTGATGATGAGGGTTACATCAAAACCACTCTAATCTCAGTCTCCGAATTGTAAGTCACTAAATTAACTACAGATAAACTGTTAACTGTTAATACATTATACTGATTAATGAAACAGTGGATCTATGTATTAAAATGATCCTGTCAGAACAATAGCTGTAGATGTTCTTTACCCAAGACATTCAGATTATTTTTAAAGGATCTTGTTGATGAGAGAAAAACATTTATAAAATGATGTTGAATAACTCTGTTAATACAATATACACAGATCAGGCATAATATTATGACCACCTTCCTAATATTGTGTTGGTCCCCCTTTTTGCTGCAAAACAGCCCTGATTCATCGAGGCATAGACTCCACTAGACCTCTAAAGGTGTGCTGTGGTATCTGGTACCAAGATGTTAGCAGCAGATCCTCCCGTAACTTGTGAGGTGGGACCTCCATGGATCGGACTTGTTTGTCCAGCACATCCCACAGATGCTCGATTGGATTGAGATCTGGGGAATTTGGAGGCCAAGTCAACACCTCAAACTCGTCGTTGTGCTCCTCAAACCATTCCTGAAGCATTTTTGCTTTGTGGCAGGGTGCATCATCCTGCTGAAAGAGGCCACAGCCATCACGGAATACCGTTTCCATGAAAGGGTGGACACGGTCTGCAACGATGCTTAGGTAGGTGGTACGTGTCAAAGTAACATCCACATGGATGGCAGGACCCAAGGTTTCCCAGCAGAACGTTGCCCAAAGCATCAGACTGCCCCCGCCGGCTGCAGACCAGGAACACAAGAGAGCTGCAGTTTTCGTCCAGCCATCACAATTTGGCCCTCGTCAAACTCGCTTAAATCCTCACGCTCGCCCATTTTTCCTGCTTCTAACACAACAACTTTGAGGATAAGATGTTCACTTGCTGTCTAATATATCCCACCCACTAACAGGTGCCGTGATGAGGAGATAATCAGTGTTATCTACTTCACCTATTTACTTCATAATGTTATGCCTAGTTGGTATAAATGGCCATATGAAATAAGAATTGTTAATAGAATTATGCACTGCATTGCAACTACAGGAAAACATCCGAGTACAACCACAACATCATGCCACTGAGTCCAGAAGTGTACGGCGAATTGGAGCGCATGGTGAGTAAAGAAATACACATTTCACTGAACAAATGTGTAGGGTCTATTACAAGAGTACGTCTTGCACTACAGTATTATTATTATTCTACTGTACAGTAATCACTAATTTTGGAATTAGTGCAGTACAGGTAAATAAATAAAACTGAGTGCCAACATTACTGCGATAGTAAGCATAAGTGGATGAGAACAGGTGATGCAATACATTTTAAATACATTAGAGTTTTGCTTAACATAAAACACAATAAAGGTAAATCACTAGGGTCTTGTTTTTTTTGTAGTTTTATCACATTATGAATGTGTTGTATTGTGCTGTTTCATTAATGTGTTCATTAATATGTTTGTTTGTTCATTTGGATTTTAACATCATTTTTTACACACTTTGGTTACATTCATGACAGGAACGGTAGTTTCTCATTACACAAGATTAATAAATTCACAAGGTTATATCAAACACAGTCATGGACAATTTTCTATCTCCAGTTCACCTCACGTGCACGTCTTTGGACTGTGGGAGGAAACCGGAGCTCCCGGAGGAAACCCACACGGACACTGGGAGAACATGCAAACCCCACACAGAAAGGACCCGGACCGCCCCAGCCTGGGGATCGAACCCAGGACCTTCTTGCTGTGAGGCGACAGTGCTACCCACTTAGCCACAGCGTCAACAGTTTCATTAATTAAAAGCTGAGGTTTTCACGTAATGTTGAGCCCAAATGAAGATTAAAATTAAATTCAGGCAAGATTTATTATAGAGAAGAGATTATAAATTATATAAAAAAGGTATATAAATATAAATATATATTTTAACTTGACACTGCCGAACCATGTTTTACACATTACAGTATGGCTGCAGATTTGGAGTGTGGGTGCTAGACTGGCTTGCCAGCAATGTCTCTGTTTTATTAACAACTTATAAAATGCAAAATACTGTATAACATCATCTATCGTATAACATGAAAACATAACATTATAAAACGGATAGTTCCGGTCCTAAAATCTGATTGGCTGAGCCGCGTTCGAAAAATCCCCGATAAACGCACACCTAGGACCACCTCACATCATTCCATATTAATACGCCACTGAAAAGAAAAAGTGAATGTTATGTTTGCCCTCATGTTGCCTAGCAACACTGTTAATCAAAGTACCTTGAGTCGCGGAAGAATGCTTTATTGTAAGTTTATACACAATAAATACATTTATGAATTAAACATTGTTGTATTTATTGTATTTTATGTTGACCGGCGTTTTATAAAAGCAATAAGCCACTCGAGACCGTGCGTTACTGCTATGATTTTATCACGGGGAAAGAAGTTTTAGGCACTCCGCTTCGCGTCGTGCCAAAAACGTCATCCCCGTGATAAAATCGCAGTAACGCACGGCCTCTCGTTACTTATTGCTTTAATAAAGTCTGGTGTGGTTGCACAGCTAAAGACTAAGAAGTGCATTTAGTACCCAAATTATAATAATATTAAAATGATTTAGTAATAAAATAATTACCAAGTTGTTTTTAAAATGCAGAGGTACAGTTGATTGAAATGTGGTTTTATTAGTGCAATAAAGTTATAATTTGTTTTACTTTTTACATTTTTTTCATTGGTAATAAGGTAGCCAGTATTTTTGGAGATAGGTGTATGTATAAATGTATGTATAACTAACTTTAAACACAATTATTTGTTTGTTTTAGACTCGAGATATAACTGGAAACTTTGGAGAGGTATCTATACTTTGTGTAATGCTTTATTCCTAATTATGGTAAAGTTAAGATGTTTTGGTTAATGATCTGAAATGATTAATTGAGAAAAACATGCAATAAGGGGCAGTCGAGCAATTACTTCATCACATTATTGCATTATAAATTCATTGACTGGTGCCTCTATAGTTGTTATTCATTAGTTTTTTTACTTACATTGTTTGTTCTTCTCTCTCATGTGCAGCTGTGCTATGACATGTCTAATAACTGATGAAGACCGAGGATGTTCATTGCTTGAGGTCCAGCTCCTCGACTTTACCCCTAAAATAGATCTGCATGAACTGCATGAACTGCATTGTTCACTTCAGAACCAACAGTTCTGAAGTGAACAATTCGAAAATGTTTAGAAATTATAAGCACCTTAAATACTACGAGCACTTACCCAAAGCACCTTTACAGCGCTAGGCAGACGCTCTTATTCATGCACTTACACTGCAAACAACATGCAATCAAATCAATTGAGGTTTAAGACCTGTGCTCAGTGGTCCAACATTTGCAACTTGGCAGTGGTTGGGCTTGAACCAGCAGCTTTTTAACTACCGCTGTGCTACAACTACCCTAAAAAGCACTTAATTAATGCTTGAGCACTTTCTTGTTTACTATCTATTTAAGGTATTTCCATGAAACATAGAGCCAAATTTAATTTGAATAAATATAACATCAAGGATTTACCTTTTCAATAGAAAACGACATACATTTGAAGGCTTGATCATATGAATTGAACTGAAAATTTTGGCCATGTCCCAAATACAGGACTGATCCTGTACAGGGGCAAGTGTCTGATCTCCAGCTGTTGTGTCTTTCTGCCGTAAGCCGTCAAGCTTAGTTCTGTTACAGTAAACCCTGTCGGTCCTAAAGCAGTTAAGCACAATAAAACAACTCATTAACAAAGTTGCTTACAAACGTCTACTGACATACACCGATTAGGCATAACATTATGACCACTATGATTGTGTGAAAATGTAAATGTGTTGGTCCCCCTTTTGCTGCCCTACAAGCAACAGACTGTGAGGCGCTGTGTATTCTGACACTTTTCTATCAGAACCAGCATTAACCTCTTCAGCAATCTGCTCCTTGCTCCAGCCTTCGCTCCCCACGTGCATCAGTGAGCCTTGGCCGCCCATGACTTTGATAGATACTGACCACTTCAGACCGGGAACACCCCACAAGAGCTTCAGTTTTGGAGATGCTCTGACCCAGTCGTCTAGCCATCACAATTTGGCCCTTGATAACCTCACTCAAATCCTTACGCTCACCCATTTATCCTGCTTTTAACACACAACTTTGAGGATAAAATGTTCCTAATAAAATGCTGTCTAATATATCCCACCTACTAACACGTGCCATGATGAAGAGATAATCAGTGTTATTCACGTCACCTGTCAGTATTCATAATGTTATGCCTCGTTGGTGTAAACGTAAATTTTGTGAATAATATTAATACTCACAAAACCAAATGTTTAAAATACGTATGTCAGCTTTTAACTTGTTGATAATCCTGTATTGTGAGGAAAGTAGTTTTATGTTTCCTAAAAAGTGCATATACAGGCATATGCGTATGCAAATAGAAACATAAATCATCCATTAAAGAACGTACCAAACACCCACAAGTGATTACATAATGGTCCAGCTCTTACACTGGTTCACCTTTGTAGCAAATGCTTAAAAAATATTAAAAAGCAGTTCAGATGTCTTTATCACAACACCATCAACTATACTGGTGTTTTATGTACGTATAAGCCTTGTTCTTCACCTGTGCCTCAGCTGTTTTCTTTTTTTATGCATGGTGAGTCCTAATCTTACTGTAGCCTTTTATCACTGGACAGTTAGTGGTCACAACAGTACCCGTTTTTGTGCATGCTTATTAAAATAAGCAATCTACTGTATATCTATAAATATAGCATCAGAAGAAGAACAGGCCAAATGCCTACAATAATGCCACACAGCACCAAAGCCATTGAGACATGGGTTTAAACTTTGCCTTTGGTTATTTTTTTAAGAGGGGTTAGATGTTCTACCCTTGTCTGTGCACCAAGCCATTGAGATATGGGTTTAAACTTTGCCCTGGAAGTTCTCCCCTTGTCTGTGTGGATTAATCTTGGTTCCTCCCACCTTCCCAAAACAACAGTCGTACATTAGAATTAAGGAAAAAGAGAAAAAATTGTGTAAATAAGTTCCTTTTTGTGTCCAATGGGTTTTACAATGTGAATGTATTTCCGTATAATATAACATGAAATATTTAATCATGATTAAACATATCCATCCGAACAGCAAATCTAGATGTTCAGCATATTCTGGTTTTTAGAATCTCTTGACACGGTATAACAACTGTAGAGAATAAAGTTTCATTGTATTTCATCCTTCAATTCTACACACCCATGTTGTCTTATTTTGTGTTGTCTTATGTCTTATCAGCCATAACATTAAAACCACCTTCTTGTTTTTACACTCACTGTCCATTTTATCAGCTCTACTTACCATAAAGAAGCACTTTGTAGTTCTACAATTACTGACTGTAGTCCATCTGTTTCTCTGCATGCTTTGTTAGCCCCCTTTCATGCTGTTCTTCAATGGTCGGGACTCTCCCAGGACCACCACAGAGCAGGTATTATTTGGGTAGTGGGTCATTCTCAGCACTGCAGTGACACTGACATGGTGGTGGTGTGTTAGTGTGTGTTGTGCTGGTATGAGTGGATAAGACACACAGCAGCACTGCTGGAGTTTTAAACACCTCACGGTCACTGCTGGACTGAGAATGGTCCACCAACCAAAAATATTCAGCCAACGGCGCCCGTGGGCAGCATCCTGTGACCACTAATGAAGGTCATAAACAGCAGCAATAGATGAGCGATCGTCTCTGACTTTACATCTACAAGGTGGACCAACTAGGTAGGAGTGTCTAATAGAGTGGACAGTGGACACGGTATTTAAAAATACCTGCTCTGTGGGGGTCCTGACCATTGAAGATCAGGGTGAATGCAGGCTAAAAAAGTATGTAGAGAAACAGATGGTAATTGTCAGTAATTGTAGAACTACAAAGTGCTTCTATATGGTAAGTGGAGCTGATAAAATGAACAGTGAGTGTAGAAACAAGGAGGTTTTAATCTATATAGACATAGCTCAGACACTGTACAAATGCTGTAAGATCTCAATGTTCTACTTCATTTTTATTTGATATTCAGTCTGTGAAATAAATACTTGTATTTGTATTGTATTTTGTAACACAAATTAGTCTGTAACAGTGAAATGCTTTATGGCATTGGTTCTACTAAAACAGAGACTTATACACACATAATTGTACATATATAATACATTCAGAATACAGGCAGAAGCAGTAAGTGGTGGACATCGATACCCAGTGCAGAACATCTCTAAAATAGATCTTTACTAAAGGTGTGTTCACTTACATGGTTATTCTGCTGTACTGTGCCATGTATAATAACTGGCTTTAACATGATTATAGAGAAGCTACGTAGATAACTGGTTCACTAAAATATCAAAGAGGGAAGAGATATTTTAAGGGCCTTATTAATCTTAACTGTTAATGCAGTAAAGCATCGTTCTAGTCTGTGAACACTGAAGCAACAGCTCACACTTTGGTGTTAATTAAGTTTCCATAAATGCCTTTTCTAAAGCTTACAATATTACTAAATTGTATTTAAAATTATGTATGGAAACAAATTACTAAATTGCTTTTTTGGCACATGCCTACTAGATCATTACAAAGGTCTTAACAATTAACATTAGAATTACAAACTTAAGGAGTGTTTTTAATATAATGCAACCACCCTTCCAGTTTTTTATATTTCTGGTGATGCATTGATCCTAAATCACATCCATGCTCTCAGTGCTCGATGTATCCAGGATGCTTCACATTTACACTGATCAACCATAACATTAAAACCACCTCCTTGTTTCTACACTCACTGTTCATTTCATCAGCTCCACTTACCACATAGAAGCACTTTGTAGTTCTACAATTACTGACTGTAGTCCTTCTGTTTCTCTGCATGCTTTGTTAGCCCCCTTTCATGCTGTTCTTCAATGGTCAGGACCCCCACAGAGCAGGTATTATTTAGGTGGTGGATCATTCATTCTCAGCACTACAGTGACACTGACATGGTGGTGGTGGTGTGTTAGTGTGTGTTGTGCTGGTATGAGTGGATCAGACACAGCAGCGCTCACTGTCCACTCTATTAGAAACTCCTACCTAGTTGGTCCACCTTGTAGATGTAAAGTCAGAGACGATCGCTCATCTATTGCTGCTGTTTGAGTTGGTCATCTTTGAGATCTTCATCAGTGGTCACAGGATGTTGCCCACAGGGCATTTTTGGTTGGTGGACTATATACTGTAAGTCCAGCAGTGACAATGAGGTGTTTAAAAACTCCATCAGCATTGCTGTGTCTTATCCACTCATACCAGCACAACACACACTAACACACCACCACCATGTCATTGTCACTGCACCTTTGAAGAACAGCATGAAAGGGGGATAACAAAGCATGCAGAGAAACAGATGGACTACAGCCAGTAATTGTAGAACTACAAAGTGCTTCTACATGGTAAGTAGAGCTGATAAAATGGACAGTGAGTGTAAAAACAGTGGTGGGTTTAATGTTTTGGTTGATCGGTGTATACTAAATGAAAAGAAGAAAATGAATCTCAAATGTATTTAATACACAATAATAAATAAATATATAAATAAATAACCCAACATTCACAAAACTGATTTGGTCTTTTTTTCCTTTCTACTTTCAAGTATTCAAGACTGGACTTCATTTATTAAAACATGAGCAGTCTTAGAAATGTACTGGTCCCTAAAACTCACCCCTAGCCATTACACGTCAGTGCATTCTGAAACATTCTCATCTGTGAGAGCCTCTTCACTAGTACACAAACCTACACATAAAGACAAGAGCAATTATTCTCATACACACAAGTTAGCATGTACTTAGAAGCAGTTACATATTGTGTCACTACAATCAACACAATTACACTACAAAAGTCATGAGACCACTTACAGTAGAATAAATATCTATTAGAACGTGTGCATGACAAATCATCAGAATGACAAACATAATATAATAAAACCTGATTAATCAAGTCTTTTTACACTCCCTGTAATGCAGTTTTTTAAATATCTAACAAGCTCTAACATTATCTATCTATCTGTCTGTCTGTCTGTCTATCTATCTATCTATCTATCTATCTATCATCTGTATATTTGCCTATATCTCCTATATATATATATATATATACTGATCAGCCATAACATTAAAACCACCTCCTAGTTTTTACACTCACTGTCCATTTTATCAGCTCCACTTACCATGTAGAAGCACTTTGTAGTTCTACAATTACTGACTGTAGTCCATCTGTTTCTCTGAATGCTTTGTTAGCCCCCTTCCTTTTTGTTCTTTAATGGTCAGGACTCTCCTAGGCCACCACAGAGCAGGTATTATTTGGGTGGTGGATCATTCTCAAGACTGCAGTGACTGACATAGTGGTGGTGTGTTAGTGTGTGTTGTTCTGGTATGAGTGGATAACACACAGCAATGTTGCTGGAGTTTTTAAACACCTCACTGTCACTGCTGGACTGAGAATCTAAAATATATCCAGCCAACAGCACCCTGTGGGCAGCGTCCTGTGACCACTGATGAAGGTCTAGAAGATGACCAACTCAAACAGCAGCAATAGATGAGCGATCATCTCTGACTTTACATCTACAAGGTGGACCGACTAGGTAGGAGTGTCTAATAGAGTGGACAGTGAGTGGACACAGTATTTAAACTCCAGCAGCGCTGCTGTGTCTAATCCACTCATACCAGCAAAACACACACTAACACACCACCACCATGTCAGTGTCACTGCAGTGCTGATCCACCACCCAAATAATACCTGCTCTGTAGTGGTCCTGGAACAGTCCTGACCATTGAAGAACAGGGTGAAAGCAGGCTAAAATGGAATGTAGAGAAACAGATGGACTACAGTCAGTAATTGTAGAACTACAAAGTGCTTCTATATGGTGAGTGGAGCTGATAAAATGGACAGTGAGTGTAAAAACAAGAAGATGGTTTTAATGTTATGGCTGATCAGTGTATATTTGAATTGATAAATGAAACTTTGGGGTAAGGGTTGCCAGATTGCACTGACTGTCTGACCCATCATGGTTAAAATCCTCCAATTCACATTATGTCAGCCAGAAACCTTGGACAACTTTGCAGGCTGATGTTATTTACAGTGTGCAGAAAATGCACCAATCTGGCAACTCTAGAAAAAGGTTCTATTCAAGCTACATACCTGCTGCAAATCTGCTGCAAATACCAGCACAAGATGAGGCAACATAGTCAAGTGTATCTGACCCTATATACTAAATCTTTAGTCCACCATTCATCGTAGTGTCTGAAAGAATAGTGCACTTTAAAATCCCACAATGCATTGCAATACATTAGTAAACAGATTGACTGCTTACTCTTTATAAAATGTTCTGGAAGTTAATTGCAAATAAATAAATAAAGTTTAAAATATTAAAGCAAAGTAACATTTGTTTTAACTAACCGCTTCACCCTGTGAGGGTCATGGTGGGTCCGAAGCCTACTTAAAATATCTGTCTGCAAAACAGCAGTACACTCTGTACATGGCAGTGCAACACCCAGTAACATTCACTCCTCACTTACTTACTCTCTTACATCTAGGGCAAATTTACAGTAGCCGATCTGAGTGACCAATGAAAAAAAAAAACCACCCGTGTGGTGCACAATGTGCTAAACTCCTTAAAAACTGGAGATGACGTTCAAACGCAGTATGTCAGGGCCCAGGCTGCTGAGTGGCACCAACCTTAGGAGCTGTGCCACAATACAATTATTCCAAAGCTAAAATAATAATAATAATAAAACGGGTAAAAAAACTTTAATATCCACCAGGTAGCGCAGCGGGATATTCCACTAGCACACCAGCGCCGAGATTCTGAACTCTTGGTTCGAAACTTGGTGTTGCCACCTGTCGGCTGGGCGCCATCTAGCGGGCATAATTGGCAGTGCCTGCAGAAGACACGTTTCTGCTATGGCGGGATTAGCGTACTATGTGGGTCGGGTCTTAAAATGCTGTGTAAGGACCCTGATTGGCAAATAGAGAGGCGCCTGTGCAGAGTGCATGGGTGAAAAAGGGTTCCGCTAAGGGCTGCGCACGGGTCGGAGGATACCAAGGCTTATGGGAAATCAACTCTTTTTAAAATTTAATCAAACTTCCACACCTACTGTTGAGCTCTAAGATAAATTTAGGCTATAGACCCTTGATGCCCTATGCCATCACTAGGGATTAGGTAGAAATGACCATTGCACTTAATGTGTCTGGTTCAATGCACATTCAGACTAAAACATCTAACACGATACAAAGTGTAATCGTGTAAACTAAAAATTCCCACCCTGCACAAAAACACATCTACACAAGCTACCAGGTTGATTATCAGAAACACAGTGCACACACACACACACACACACACACACACAAACACACAGATTCAGAGCATGCCATCCAGATTCTTCTCGGCCGTTTCTTTATCTCCAGCAGGACTGGTCTCCTGAGGGCTGTATTTGTTGTGATAGTCCTGTAGAATGGTCACCACATCATGATGACCGAAATGCACTGCCTCGTCCATGGGTGTGTTTCCCCACCTGCGTGCACATGTGCATTTAGATGAGAAACAGGATGCAAAATTACTGCCCCCCCATGACATTGTGTGGTTAATTGTAAATAGTCTGTTCCCACTATGACATTCTGTTACATTTAATGTACTATTAACACCTGGTTAATCAAGGATAATAATACAGTGTATGATATCTTACACAGGTACAGGATGGTTAGTGTCTGAACAAAAGCCCCAGTCAATCTCTGCTTATTGCCTTGACAAAAGGAACATACAGTAGAATATATTTTAGGTATATTTGCAGAAAGTCTCCTACCTGTCCCTGGGTACAGGGTTCACTTTACATGCCTCCAGAAGAAAGCGCACAACCTCAGCATGACCTGTAAACCACATGAATGCAAACAGGCGTAAATAAAACTTAAACATTGTAAGTCTGGAAATGTTTCTTCCATAACAATGTGGCTGTACATGGTGGAAATAATTATAGGTTCTTTATTTGTCTACTATGACTGCAAATTATTAGTGTTGCACCTAAGCAAACCAAAAACTACACCTATGTGTCATCTTACCAGACACTAATACACTAAAGCATGTGTGTGCACTCAGCATTTATCACTTAAGTCACTGTATGATCAGCATGATTGCTTTGGATTGTCTTATTAAACACTAAACAGACACATGCTTTTGAAAACTATGAACCAAGTAATTTGGAGCGGTATAAAAACCACAGTTTAAGAACTACTGGTCCAAGGAATTATGTAACAAAAAAATGCATAATCTCTTAGTACCTTCTGCAGCAGCTACATGTAGAGCTGTTCTGGAGTCATAATCTCTCTGCTCCATATCCATAGAGGACAAAGCAAATCTACATACACACACATACACACACACAGTTTGTGCATCACACAAGGTGCAGATAAAATGTGTGGTGTAAGCAAGCTAGATGGAGCAAATGTGTGTGTTTGGATTTGTGTTTTTATATACCTTCTCAGGGCTGAAACATCCCCCGTGTAAGCAGCAAACAGCAGATTAATGACAGATTTCACCTGAAAGAGAGAAGCATTGTAGGGTCTCATACAACTGATAATGATTGTTGTCTCTTAGTAATCTAAACAATTTTATCTGTGATAGTGGGTAGATTAACATATTGGTGTTTATTGCATCTTGCATCTAGCACATTAACATTTTCGGCATTTAGCAGACGCCTTTATGCAAAGTGACTTACAGTACAATTACAGTTTACAGCCTGAGCAATTGAAGGTTAAGGGCCTTGCTGAAGGGCCCAACAGTACCTTAACCACTAGGCTACAACTTACATTCAATTACAAGTGCTGCAGTTATTTAATTTAGCTGTTTAGATACCTATTAAGCCAGTATGTCTACTTACTTAAAATATAATAACACAGCAACATAACGTATACCATATTAGACCATATGTACTGTATATATACAGTGTATCACAAAAGTGAGTACACCCCTCACATTTCTGCAGATATTAAAGTATATCTTTTCATGGGACAACACTGACAAAATGATACTTTGACACAATGAAAAGTAGTCTGTGTGCAGCTTATATAACAGTGTAAATTTATTCTTTCCTCAAAATAACTCAATATACAGCCATTAATGTCTAAACCACCGGCAACAAAAGTGAATACACCCCTTAGTGAAAGTTCCTGAAGTGTCAATATTTTGTGTGGCCACCATTATTTCCCAGAACTGCCTTAACTCTCCTGGGCATGGAGTTTACCAGAGCTTCACAGGTTGCCACTGGAATGCTTTTCCACTCCTCCATGACGACATCACGGAGCTGGCGGATATTCGAGACTTTGCGCTCCTCCACCTTCCGCTTGAGGATGCCCCAAAGATGTTCTATTGGGTTTAGGTCTGGAGACATGCTTGGCCAGTCCATCACCTTTACCCTCAGCCTCTTCAATAAAGCAGTGGTCATCTTAGAGGTGTGTTTGGGGTCATTATCATGCTGGAACACTGCCCTGCGACCCAGTTTCCGGAGGGAGGGGATCATGCTCTGCTTCAGTATTTCACAGTACATATTGGAGTTCATGTGTCCCTCAATGAAATGTAACTCCCCAACACCTGCTGCACTCATGCAGCCCCAGACCATGGCATTCCCACCACCATGCTTGACTGTAGGCATGACACACTTATCTTTGTACTCCTCACCTGATTGCCGCCACACATGCTTGAGACCATCTGAACCAAACAAATGAATCTTGGTCTCATCAGACCATAGGACATGGTTCCAGTAATCCATGTCCTTTGTTGACATGTCTTCAGCAAACTGTTTGTGGGCTTTCTTGTGTAGAGACTTCAGAAGAGGCTTCCTTCTGGGGTGACAGCCATGCAGACCAATTTGATGTAGTGTGCCGCGTATGGTCTGAGCACTGACAGGCTGACCCCCCACCTTTTCAATCTCTGCAGCAATGCTGACAGCACTCCTGCGCCTATCTTTCAAAGACAGCAGTTGGATGTGACGCTGAGCACGTGCACTCAGCTTCTTTGGACGACCAACGCGAGTCTGTTCTGAGTGGACCCTGCTCTTTTAAAACGCTGGATGATTTTGGCCACTGTGCTGCAGCTCAGTTTCAGGGTGTTGTTAATCTTCTTGTAGCCTTGGCCATCTTCATGTAGCGCAACAATTCGTCTTTTAAGATCCTCAGAGAGTTCTTTGCCATGAGGTGCCATGTTGGAACTTTCAGTGACCAGTATGAGAGCGTGTGAGAGCTGTACTACTAAATTGAACACACCTGCTCCCTATGCACACCTGAGACCTAGTAACACTAACAAATCACATGACATTTTGGAGAGAAAATGACAAGCAGTGCTCAATTTGGACATTTAGGGGTGTAGTCTCTTAGGGGTGTACTCACTTTTGTTGCCAGTGGTTTAGACATTAATGGCTGTATATTGAGTTATTTTGAGGGAAGAATAAATTTACACTGTTATATAAGCTGCACACAGACTACTTTTCATTGTGTCAAAGTGTCATTTTGTCAGTGTTGTCCCATGAAAAGATATACTTAAATATCTGCAGAAATGTGAGGGGTGTACTCACTTTTGTGATACACTGTATATATATATATATTGTATATTTATTCTGACTACATCTTTTAATCTGAACACGGTGAGTTCTAATGGAGATCCATTTGTGCACTGAGAGCTACACAATGATCCCTATCTCACTCCTCTATCCTGTTCAGCCATAGTCCAATCCCTTACAGTAGTAGACTCATTCATTTTAATCTGTATTAAAAAATAGCAGCATAATGCTGGAAGGAAAGAGTAATAATCGTCTCACCCGTTCATCGCCACCCTCTCTGCGGGGATCCAGCTTCTTAGCAAAATGACGAAGGTTATCATAGTTGTGGAAGTTACACAGCTGCACAAGGTCCTAAATGGAGAAGATAAAAAAGAGAGCACAGGGTGAAGATGAACTCTCACTCTCGATCCAGTTTGCATCACAAATGATTTTAATTCATGAAAGTTCACAAGTAAAACGCAATTTTACTTACACTTATCAAAAATGTTTTTTAAAGATATTAACTAATGTAATGCATGAAGATTACAAATAGACCACCCTTGACCATGCCTATTTTAAAAAAGTTATATATTGAATGGTCAAGGATAAACATTGGGATGATGGTAGTTACTCTAATTACAGGAAAAACAGTACCAGATTTTCACTGGCAGCAGGACAAGCAGTACAAGGATGGTCTTAAAATGCTGAGAACTCTCAGTATGACAAAAATAACATGTAAATGTGTTCCTTAAGTGTAGACTACATTATGCCCGGTGTCTGAATCCTTACTGTGCAGAACTTGATTCCACGAACGCTGTTACCCAGTTTGTCCAGAGGTGGAGACCAGCACATGATGCCCATAACATTAGGGACAACCAGCAAGATACCGCCAGCCACACCTGACTTCGCAGGCAAACCCACCTAAAACACACACACACACATATATTTATAATACATAAAATGTGTATTCCTGCAAATAGGAGAAACGTGTAGTACCATTCATTTAAATTATGTGAATCTTGGAAAACAGAAATGCTTGTGAGACTCACGTGAAAGGCAAACTGCCCGGAGAAGTCGTACATGCCGCATGAGTGCATTAGGCTTAGAGTGTTCCTTACAGCTTCGGGGTTCAGCACACGCTCGCCTGTGATTGGACAAAATCCTCCATTGGCCAGCGTAGCCGCCATGACGCTGGCACTCTCACAAGTTACCTCAATAGAACACAGCTAGAAAACATACACACACAGGAATTAAAAAGATGTTTGGACACACATTTATTACACATTCACACACTCGCTCAAATTTACAGCAGCCAATCCACCTTCTGTCTGTTTGGGTTGCTGGGGAGAAAAACAACATACCTAGAGAAATTAAATACCATAGAGTAGACTCTACCTAAATATCCGTACTTACTTGAAAGTAGAAGTCCAGGATTGCGGTCATATCTGTGCCTTCTGGGAAACACTAGGCCGAAAAAAGACAAGGTTTATATAAGACTACTATAAACAAATGAATACAGCTGACACCCAAATCAGTGCCCCTATACTTACCCTTACAAAAAGTTCATAAAAATGATTTTGATTTATGACTTTATTTATTAAACCCCCAGTAAACTAATAAAACAACAAAGTATGTGTTCCAATCAGTCACTATATGGATACACTATATGGATACAAGTAAGAATATTTAAACACCTCTTTTATGTGAATTCATGTGTTACAGCTAAAACAATTGCTAATAAATCAATTAACTAAAGTTAATTATATGCTTCCACTTTGCAGCAAAGGTTTAGGGAAGGCTCTTTCCTTTTTCAGAATGACTGTGCCCCTGTGCACGAAGCAAGGTCTATAAAGACATAAAGAAAACCTCAGTTTAAGGAAACTTCAGTGGCTTGCACAGAACCTCAGCCCCATTAGAACCAAATGCTCTCAAGTCTAGCCTTCTTAAAAGAGATCACATAGGTCACTCTATATTAATACTCATGGTCGGGTGTCCAAATACTTTCAGCCATATAGTGTACGTGTCTCTTAAATTTATGTAAATATTTGACTTGCACTGTATGTGTGCCAATTCAAAATGCTGATACTAGTTAAAATCTTGTATGTATAGTCACCTTCTTCTCCTTTAGATAATAGCCAATGGCAAAGTTTCTGTCCCCAGACAGTCTCTCAGACTGAAACCTGGGTCACACAAAAACAGGTAAGAGACTTTAATCCTTTTAAAAATGACAAGATTAGAAAATAAAATAAAAAACAAGTTTTTATAGCATTATTAGTAGTACGAGTAAAAGAAAAACTGTGACTCACGTAGCGTTGCTGAATCCCACATACTCGTTTCCTGCCAGCTTCTTTATAAAGTTCATCACCTATCGAGCGAAACACACTCGGTTACTCAGACTGCAGCCTGGCAAAGGTCGAGCTAGACAGTGTGCTCAGTGAAAGAACAGGTAGAAACTAATTTAATTCAACCAGATTTTGACGAAATGTTACCCATATACCTAATTTAAAACTGTAATACAATAATAATAATAATAATAATACATTTTATTTATATAGCGCTTTTCAAGATACTCAAAGACGCTTTACATAAGACAAATAATCAAAACAAATACGTACATACACCATACAAATCATAGTACAAAATCAAAATAGTACATCAACATCAAGAATAATTAAGATAAAAACAAAGAGAGCAGCATAAGACAGTTCATTAAAAATTAGCTAAATTATGAGAGAGAACAACAAATATAGAACAATTTCTTAAAATTAGACAGAAGCAGGACAGATTTACATGCAATCAGGAAACTGAAAACTTTACAAGTTTTAGGATCTAGGACTTCACATTTCTGTCGTGATCTAAGTATAAAAACTATTAAAAAGAATAGCAAAAATAAAAGCATTTATTTTGTGTTGTTACAAGTTAAATGCCACTCTGAATAGATGAGTTTTGAGAAGTGACTTGAATTTGGACAGGTCAGGACAATCTCGTAGGTGTTTGGGGAGAGCATTCCATAAAGATGGAGCAGCTATGGAAAAGGCCCTGTCACCCCAGGTCCGGTGCTTGGTCCTAGAGGGTATGGACAGTAGGTTAGCCTCAGAAGAGCGAAGGCTACGGGAGGGAATGTGCTGATGGAGCAGGTCGGTGAGGTAGGATGGGGCCTGATTATGGAGAGCTTTGTGAGTGAATAGAAGAATTTTGAATTGAATGCGTTGAGCAACGGGAAGCCAATGAAGTTTTTGTAGAACAGGTGTAATATGATCACGGGAGCGAGTATGAGTAAGGAGGCGAGCAGCTGAATTCTGGATATACTGAAGTTTTTTTAGGATTTTGTTAGATGTACCATAAAGGATGCTATTGCAATAATCAATTCTGGATGTAATAAAAGCATGAATCAAGGTTTCGGCGGCAGAAAAGGAGAGTGATGGACGTAGACGTGCTATGTTTTTTAGATGAAAGAAAGCAGTTTTGGTGATGTGATTTACATGGCGGTCAAAAGAGAGGTTGCTATCAAAAATTACACCAAGATTTCGGATGTTAGAAGACGGAGACAAAGTGTCATTATCAATGGTAATTTGAAAATTTTTTGTGGTTTTTGCCAGGGTTGTAGGACCTACGATGATCATATCTGATTTTTCACAGTTTAATTTGAGGAAATTAGCTTTCATCCACAATTTCATTTCAGTGATGCAATTTGTCAGAGTGGAGTGAAGTTCAGTATTAATGGATTTGGAGGAGATGTAAAGCTGAATATCATCAGCATAGCAGTGGAAATGTAAACCATGCCGACGTATGATGTCACCAAGGGGGAGCATATAAAGAATAAACAAAAGGGGACCTAACACTGAGCCTTGGGGAACGCCTTGGGACAGTGGAGCAATGGCAGAACTACAATTGTTGATATTAACAAACTGTTGTCTGTTTATGAGATATGACCTTAACCACAAAAGGGCAGTACCAGTGATGTTGACAGAGGATTCAAGGCGGGACAGAAGAATGGAGTGATTAATGGTGTCAAAAGCTGCAGTAAGATCAAGGAGGACAAGATATCACTGAAGGCACAGTGTCACACCGGGCTGAATGGCAGCAGTGCAGCAACATGGAGACCTGGGTTTGTTCCTCACCCTAACACTTTTTACTTTGCTTTCTGCTGATTAGAATGTGTGTGTATTTCCTGAAGCCTATTGTCAAATTTCCGTCCAAGTTATGCAAATGTTTGGACACCCCGGGTCAAGTTCAAAGTTAGTGAGTTTGACACCCCTGCTCTAAGAGCACCAAAAGTCCTGTGCAGAGATGGGAGAAGCTGTAGGGCGGACAGCCATCTCTACAGAGTACTCCTAATACTTAATATGCATGATAAAATCATCAGGTGAAAAACAAAATGCTATATATATAAACTTTACTTACATAATCAAATTTCTCAGCATTACCCGCACCTTGCTGAAAAACAGATAAAGTATAAATGGTAGCTTCTTTAACAATTAATTATTTCTAGTAAAACTAAATTCTACATTTTGAAATCTATACATTTAGCACTCATTCTGTTTCATTTTATAAAAAGCCAACACTTTAGATAGTCTACACAACCCATTTACACACAAGCAATCAGACTACTGGCTTTTCTTTTCTTTTTCTTTTTTTATACTAAAACCTGACAAACAGCTGGAGAAAGCTTAAAGAGGAAGATGAGTTTGTAGTATGGAAAAGCTTGCATTAATATGTGTGTGTCCATGTCTAGTGTGTTAGCTGCATTTGAGTCTTTCTGCATTCTGTAAGAATGAAGGGCGCATTACAAATGCTACTGAAATGCAGCTTATGTGTTATAGATTGTGTTATATGTCTGTGAAACACCACTAATGTGTGTTAGTTCACAAAAAAACAGAAACAAGATTATTTTATATTTTTCAACATTGAAGAAATATCTTTTCATAAAACAGGGCATGCAGAAAATGTATGCAAATGTTTAAAACTAAAGGCTTTGTTTCATTTTATGCCTCATACTGCATAGCAGATTGAAATTAGTAACACTGGGGTAGTGCACTACTCTAACATCCAATTTAATACAGTTGTATGTTGTTTGGGACAGAGCCATAATGGTGAAATTGGAATTAGAAACACTGGGGTAGTGCACTACTTTAACATATACTTGTATGTGGTTTGGGACAGAGCCATAATGGTGGGATTGGAATAGTACAGTTGTATGTGGTTTGGGACAGAGCCATAATGTTGGAAGTGCACTTTATCATACTATTTAGTACAGTTGTATGTGGTTTGGGACAGAGCCATAAGAGTGGAATTAGAATTAGTAACACTGGGATAGTGCACTACTTTAACAGACTATTTAGTACACTTGTATGTGGTTTGGGACAGAGCCATAATGGTGGAATTGGAATTAGTAACGCTGGGGTAGTGCACTACATTGACATACTATTTAGTACAGTTCTATGTGATTTGGGACAGAGCCGAAGTAATGCAAGGTTTAATTTTAATACTCTGACTGCATAGTGAATTGAAATTAGTAACACTGAGGTAGTGCACTAGTTTGGCATACTATTTGGTGCAGTTGTATGTGGTTTGGGACAGAGCCAAAATGATGCAAGCTGCCATTTTAAGACTGACTGCATAATGGATTGGAATTATAACACTGGGGTAGTGCACCACATTGACATACTATTTAGTACAGTTGTATGTGGTTTGGGACAGAGCCAAAATTGAAAAAGCTGTCATTTTTACCTTCAATAAGTTTATGACTTATTGAATGACTAGGGAGATGTTTCCAATATTTTTGAATAAGGGCATAGATATAGAGAGCATATCCCAGGTTGTTTTTGGAAGCTGGGGTCAGAGCGCAGGGTCAGCCATCGTACAGCGCCCCTGGAGCTAAGAGCTTGCTCAAGGGCCCAACAGTGGCTGCATGGCAGGGCTCTACCCACTAGGCTACCACTGTCCCTACCTAGTTATTATTCAACAAAGAGTATTACAACGCATCAAACCTCACTTATAGTGGTTGAGCTACTATAGCAAATAAAAAAAACACACTTATCGGAGTTTCATTCCTGTCTGCCAAAAACAGGAATCTACATTTGAAAGCTAAATTTGGCACAGGCTCAGCCAAACTAGACAGTTGAAGAATCAAATTTTAATTTCTGCTGTAACATGCAGATGATAGGACCAGATATTGGTATAAACAGCATGATTCTATGGACCCAATCTGTCTTGTGTCTAACAGAAAAATTAATAACATAACCTTTAAAAGACGACATGTGTAAACAAAAATGTTCATGTCAAGAGGGAATGTGAATGAACTAAAACAGTTCTCTGTAGCTCTCACAAATACACATGCATGTTCAATCATGCAATTTATACAGTAAAGCAACAGATTCTACCGAGGTACAGATTGTGTATTAGAGCAACCTACAATACGGAAAGTCAATAACTGATTAAGCTTAGGACTATAATCAAAATCAAATTGAGATTTGTTCAATGAAGAAAAAAAAAGACTGAAAGCAAAAAGTTACCAACTTCATTGACCTGTTGGAGTGGTTATAATTTTCCACAGTTCCTAATGCTGGAAAAATATGGGACAACAATAAAAACCACAACACAGTATGCACAGACACATCACACCGAAATCATCATACTTCATAAAATAATACTGCTTTCTTCATCTCATTCATTACATGTTTTATGTGAAATGTATTCATTTACATATTCTAATTTGTAACCACATTATATGGCTTTTTACAAGATTATATGTTTAGTGTTCAATCACAGAATTGTCTACATTAGGCATGTCGAAAAATCTAGGCGCCAAACGGCACCCACAGACTGCTGAAGAACTACTGGCATTAATGTAGTGGTGTCATTTAATCAAATAATTTACTCTGCATGACACAATATACACTGATCACCTCCTTGTTTCTACACTCACTGTCCATTTTATCAGCTCCACTTACCATATAGAAGCACTTTGTAGTTCTACAATTACTGACTGTAGTCCATCTGTTTCTCTGCATGCTTTGTTAGCCCCCTTTCACCCTGTTCTTTAATGGTCAGGACCACTACAGAGCAGGTATTATTTAGGTGGTGGATCATTCTCAGCACTGCAGTGACACTGACATGGTGGTGGTGTGTTAGTGTGAGTTTTTAAACACCTCACTGTCACTGCTGGACTGAGAATAGCCCACCAACCAAATATATCCAGCCAACAGCGCCCCGTGGGCAGCATCCTGTGACCACTGATGAAGGTCTACAAGATGACCGACTCAAACAGCAGCAATAGATGAGCGATCGTCTCTGACTTTACATCTACAAGGTGGACCAACTAGGTAGGAGTGTCTAATAGAGTGGACAGTGAGTAGACACGGTATTTAAAAACTCCAGCAGCGCTGCTGTGTCTTATCCACTTAACACACCACCACCATGTCAGTGTCACTGCAGTGCTGAGAATGCTCTGTAGTGGTCATGGGAGAGTCCTGACCATGGAAGAACAGCATGAAAGAGATCTAACAAAGCATGCAGAGAAACAGACGGACTACAGTCAGTAATTGTAGAACTACAAAGTGCTTCTATATGGTAAGTGGAGCTGATAAAATGGACAGTGAGTCTAGAAACAAGGAGGTGGTTTCAATGTTATGGCTGATCACCATTGCTCTAATTTAAACAACGGTCAAGTATTAGACAGCCATTTCTGCTATTTTAAAATAGTCAAATGTAAATATTCCCCTTTAATTATAGTAAAGTCGGGCAATTATTGGCTGTCTGACAGATTTCTGTCTGCACAAATACAGTCATTATTAAATATGACTGTAATCCAAAACAACACCACATCACAATAAAGGGTGAATGGAATTTACCTTAATAAGCGATGTACATACTATTGCTCCTGCATTTACCATTGGATTGTGTGGCTTATCTGAAAGACAAAGTAAAAACAGATTGTTATTGATCTGTGTTTAAGTTTAAATTAGCCTTGCTGGACAAAACTACCAGTGTTCAAGCTGCATATGAACATTATATGTTTGTTTATTAGGATTTTAATGTCATGTTTTACACTTTTCATTACATGACGGAAACGGTAGTTACTCATTACACAAGGTTCATCAGTTCACAAGCAGTCTTGGACAATTTAGTGTCTCCAATTCACCTCACTTGTATGTCTTTGGACTGGGAGAAAACCGGAGCATCCGGAGGAAACCCACGTGGACACGGGGAGAACATGCAAGCACCACACTGAAAGGACCCGGACCGCCCCACCCGGGGATCGAACCCAGGACCTTCTTGCTGTGAGGCAACGGTGCTGCCCACTTAGCCACCGTGCCGCCCGCATATGAACATTATATGAAGGAAAGGATCAACACAATAAGTACTGAATCAAGTGAAAGGAAATAGCTGTTATGTGCACTAAGCCAACATTGTCGTAAAGTCAAGTTCCCTTAGATCCTAAACATAAACTAAAGACTTTGACCCATCTAATAATATAATTGTATTGCATTTAAATACATTTTAAAGTGTTCCTAATACAGTGGTTGAGAAGTATATTCTAATGTTACATTTCTGAATACTGCTTATATTCTTACAGTGTTATAGTGTTGTTGCACAGAGGAAATTACCATGTTTAGTGATGGACTGAGCAATTTTGGATGAGTGCTGATCTAAATTAATCTGACTGGTTAAATTATAATCGTTAATAGTACACATTTACACACAAGTAAACAATCAAAAATATCAATGCATTTTAATAAATGCCAAACCATCATTGGTCTAACAGTCTGTATATCTGTGTGTATCAAAGATGCTGGTGTATGTGTGTGAGGGCTAGGTAGTAGTGTGTGTGCCTTACCGTCTTCATTAAGGAAAAGCTTGTTAAAGCGCAAGCCACTGGGTTCTTTTCCAATAAAGCGGTGAACATACTCTGTGCCATGATCGTGAACAGCTATGGCGTATTTCAGAGGCTTTACACATGACTGCAGACAAAACGGTACTTTGGTATCACCCATTGTGTGTCTGTAAAAAAAAAAATACATGTCATAGTACATTAATTAAAAATGACATGAGCACATCAATGCAAGTAATCAAAGTAAATATAGAACAAAATCAAAAGCCATGTACACTGATCAGCCATAACATTAAAACCACCACCTTGTTTCTACACTCACTCCATGTGTCTGATGTCTCATACCAGCACAACACACACTAACACACCACCACCATGTCAGTGTCACTGCAGTGCTGAGAATCATCCACCACCCAAATAATACCTACTCTAGTGGTCCTGACCATTGAAGAACAGAGTAAAAGCAGGTTTAAAAAGTATGTAGAGAAATAGATGGACTACAGTCAGTAATTGTAGAACTACAAAGTGCTCCTATATGGTAAGTGGAGCTGATAAAATGGACAGTGAGTGTAGAAACAAGGAGGTGGTTTTAATGTTATGGCTGATCGGTGTATGTTTTACATTATTTTTATCCCCATTAAACCATTCAATGGCCTGTGTTTGAGATAACTGTCATCCTGAAATAATCTAACACCAGAGGGATAAACATGTTGTATTAAATAGATCATGTGATCAGGAAAAAAATGAATTGACTTGTAGTGACTTTTTCTTCTAAAGGTGCAAACTGACCCAAACCATTACGTGCACCTCTCATTTGAACTTGCATTCGTCCACTGTTACTGTTGTATCTGTATAAAAACTATTACTTGTATGACTGAGCCACATTTTACCTCTGCCCATCCACAGTACAGACAGACACGGCCCAGAGATCAGGACTGAACTTAGCCAGCTGAGGAATGTAGTCTGCTACCTACACAAACGACAATACACACAGTAAGAACATGCATGTCACAGCAGTGTTGAAACAGTGTTGTGGGTGAATAGCTGGCACACATACGTCTTTGTCCAACACAATGTTCAAGCACTGTAAAGCTACTTGACCTTAGAAAGTCACCAAAACATATAGAGACCAGAAGCTAGCAATATTTACACTGATATAGTCAAGACAATATTGGCAAACTCCCAGTCTCACCTGTCCTCCAGAAAGTTTTCTGGCGTTCTCATAAAGTTCATCAATGTGTGACGTGAATGACTGGAAATCAGGAATCACAAATTTCTTCCTGAATGCCTGAGTCAGCAGCACGATGTTGCTTTGTACACACCTGTATGTGGAAATGTATAAATACACACAAATAGAAAAGGAAAAGACAAGGACAAGACAACTGATGAATTCATTTTTAAGGACCTAATGACAAAACAAACAAGTTCTTACTGGCATGTGATGAAAGCAATGCTAGGTAAAAATATCCATTTGGTACCAAAAATGTAATCACATGCATATACATAAATTTATAACATTAATGACGTTCATCAGTTAAATCATCTTTATTTTCTGAGAAAACTTCGGTCCTTTGGTGTGTGCAAACCCCTGTTGCGGACTTCCTACCAGTCGGTTGTAGCCAGTGCCCTGTTCTACGCTGCGGTCTGCTGGGGCAATGGCATCACAACCAGCGCCTCCAAGAGACTCATTAAACTAATCAGGAAGGCTGGCTCGGTCATTAGAGTTAAGCTGGAATCTTTGGAAAGTTGTAGAACGTAGGACACTTAATAAACTTTTAATCATCCTGGACAATGCTGCACACCCCCTCCAATCAACAGTGAAGGCACAGATGTGTGTTTAGCAACCGGCTAAAACAGTTACACTGTGCTAAAGAGCGGCATATAAGGTCCTTTTTACCCTCTGCCATCCTATTCTACAACGAGTCTCTTCACAGTCGAGGCAGCAAGGTCTAATGTTGTTATTCAATGAAGTCACTTTATTTTCTAGACCCTAAATTTGCTGACACTGTCATTATTTTGATATTATTAATCTAGTGATAGTAAAGGTAATAATGTTGATAATAGTGGTAATAATGGTAGTGGTAATTATAGTGGTAATTATAATGGTAATAATAAATGTGTATATTGTAGGGCTGTCGTTAATCGCGGGGGTCCTCCCTGATATTAACATATCAGCCCCCCCATTGGCTGCACTTTTTTTTTGCACTGGGGCCCATGAGCTCCTCGTTACACCACTGGTGTTGCATCTACAAATGGTTCATATTATGAGCGCCTGTTTTCAGAAAGATCCTCACTTTTGTCATATAATGCGAACAGACTTGTCATTTTGAATAACTGGCTGAAAGATGGGTAGCTGTTAACAACTCTATATAGGCATTGGCTGGCTTTCTAAAAATAATTTAGATTTAATGATTTCATCATAATTTTATGAATGTTTTTATTGGTAAACATGTTCTTGCAATAAAAATTTGCATAACTGTTCAAATTGTGCTTAGTTATTAGTTAGCGATTAATTGCGATTATTTTGGTTCTTTAATCGTGATTAATCTCGATTAAAAAATTGAATCATGTGACAGCCCTAGTATATTGATACTTTACATTATACTGTGTTTTACTCCATATTTGTATATAGCGGTGCCCCCGTATATACCCCCTTACTGTTTTTTTCTATATTGCATGGTTGTGCAATATGTGTAGAGTTCTGTGTTTTGCTGCTGTAACGATACAATTTCCCTCAGGATTAATAAAGTTCTACCTATCTATCTATAAATTGAAAAACTATATGAATTACCAATGCCCTGTTTGTGAACAGTCGCTTCATTAAGTCGCTGGTAAACTGCATGTAGTGTTAATATTAAAACTTGCACATTAATGTAATGAAAAATGATATTTTGCCTCATGACTTTATAGTAGCTGCATTTCTACTACTTGATTAGCCTATTCAATCTTTCAATGTACTGCATGCTAGTGCTTTGTCTAAAATCTAAATGCTGAACTGCTCTATGATCATGATATTTATCACCGTATGCCTGTGTGTGGCTGTTACTTTTTAAAAAGGTGTCGATCCAGAGCTCCATCGGATGTAGTCTTCATTGTGACCTTTAGCATCTCCATACACTCTTTCAGACGAGGGTCTCCTGTACGTAGACCCGTTGCTTTAAGTGCCTACATGAATTGAACACAGTTATTGATTAAACAGCATAACAGGTGATAGATGGAGAGAAAAAGCTTTTTTTAGTTTCCTGAACAGCTTAAAGGCAGCACAGTGGCACTGGAACAGCTAAGAAGGATATTTAATGTAAGGTGGAGGAAACACTATAGGGTGTTTGATTTACTGCGTAAAAAAACACAACACACTGAATTGATTTTACCGTAGTAAACTTGTGCGCTGGGATTTTTTCTTGACCCTCTGCAATGGTGTAGAAGAGCAGGTCTTCCAAACTGGGCAGAATGCCTGCCTTCCTTTTCCTGCAGAAACACATAGAAAATGAGAAAACTCATATCAGACTAATCAGAACTACTACTAATAATGTTTAAATACACAGATACTAAACTAGCCATTTAAAATTAATTTTGTAGTTCATCAATTATAGGAGAAGTGTTGAGGGATGGGGGGGGGGAATATGCCCAACCATAGGTGTAAGAATGGTTTTAGCTTGTGAATGATAGCAGTTGTTTTCAAAAGGTTCCAGAATGTGAAACTGTTGGTCTTGGGTTGAAAAGGTTCTAGCACTCTAGGATTTAGCTGCATGTGATTTCGAATGGGTTATAGAAGGGTGGTAACACTAACACACTAGAAAGCCAAAAAAACAATAAATACTTACATTAAAAGCAAGCAGATCAAACAAAGAAAGAGAAGAATATCAACAAAGGCTTATAACACAAGAAAAATATTGAATAAAGGGTTCGTCACATTTAGCCACTTCCTTTCTGAGGGTGTCTTTTTTTACTGGGCCTGCTTTTAAATCTATTGCACATTTTCACGCAATGCTATATCTGTCCTTCCCTTTTGTAAATAGAAGCTAGATCCATAGCTGTGCAGAACAAAGTGCTAACAGAACAGCTCCCCCACCAGCAGCCAGTATTAGTCACCAGCAGTAGGATAGTGTCACATTTTATATGGCAAAACAGGGCAAGCTAGCTCTGGCACTGGCAGTCTGTAATTTTAAGCTACACTAAGCCTCCACTTTCCTATAGTGAACGCCACTGTTCCCCTACTGTCGATAGTGAACTGTTTTCATAAGCACAAACTCTCACACGTCGATTAAAAATCATAAAATGTGACTGCATGTTCGGGGGGATTTTCTGTTTTATTTAATATGGAATAACAGCATCTCACACACCCTGATGGACACTTACCATATAGGAGCACTTTGTAGTTCTACAATTACTGACTGTAGTCTATCTATTTCTCTGCATGCTTTGTTAGCCCACTTTCATGCTGTTCTTCAATGGTCAGGACCACCACAGAGCAGGTATTATTTAAGTGGTGGATGATTCTCAGCACTGCAGTGACACTGACATGGTGGTGGTGTGTTAGTGTGTGTTGTGCTGGTATGAGTGGATCAGACGCAGCAGCGCTGCTGGAGTTTTTAAATACCGTGTCCGCTCACTGTCCACTCTATTAGACACTCCTACGTACCTAGTTGGTCCACCTTGTAGATGTAAAGTCAGAGACTTGGTCATCCCCTAGACCAGGGGTCGGCAACCTAAGGCACGCCGTGTGCCAAAGCTGGCACGCGATACACGTTTGCCTGGCACGCTCGCAGCCCTGCACATAAAAAGTGTATTTTATGTGCAGGGCTGCGAGTTATTAGTTGGATCCGTCCCTACACTTTATGCCTCGTTCGCTACCTCTTGATTAACCTTAACAAGCATAAATTACTCCACCTTAACTCCATTCGCCACCTCCTCCTATGGCCAATTAAGGTGGAATGATGTGAGTCGGCTTTCAATGCGAACTTTAGTATAATATGGCTGCTAAACGCGCAAAAGTGGATGTTCGTTCATTTCAACAAGACTGGACAGATTTGTATGGATTTATTCAACAAAAAGACCGGGTTGTATGTGCCATATGCTGTGAAAGCGTCGTTAGTCGCACATCAAGTGTGCGCCGTCATTTTGAGACAAAGCACCAAAGCTCATTTAGGGATGATGCTGAAAAAAACGAATCAATCAAACGAGCAATTTCAAGGTACTATAAACAGACGAGTGTTCTTCAAAATTTAAGCCATGGTAAAAGTTATGCCACACTTGCAAGTTACAAGATAGCTCAGTGCATTGCTAAACGTGGAAAGCCATTTACTGATGGAGAATACATTAAAGAAGCCTTTTGTGCAGCAAGTGATTTGTTTGACGGTTTGACGAACAAAAACACTATCATTGCTAGGATTAAAGACGTGCCTGTTTCAGCAAGAACAGTTGAGCGTCGTATCACAGATATGGCGGGTAATATCAGGGAGCAGCAGGTGACCGGACTGAAGGACTGCGCTGTGTTTAGCGTTGCGCTTGATGAAAGCGTGGATATTAATGATTTGCCTCGTTTGGCAGTTGTGGCCAGATTCTGTGACTCTGTTGGAGTTCGAGAGGAGTTATGCTGTTTAAAACCCATGTACGGCACCACAAAAGGTGAGGACTTGGCTAAAACCAAAAAAGCAAAAAGGATTCGTCAAAATAATTGAAGACAAAATTGGGCACCCTGTTCTTAAATTTCACTGCATAATACACCAGGAAAATCTGTGTGCAAAGATGTCGAATTCTGATCTTAACACAGTGATGGCAACGGTTGTGAAAATCGTGAATTTTCTGCGAGCTCGCTCTGCCTTAACTCACAGGCAGTTCCAAGCACTGCTTGATGAAATGGATTGTGCATACAAAGACATCCCGCTTCACTCCAGTGTCCGGTGGCTGAGTAGTGGAAAAGTGCTTGAGAGTTTTGTGAACTGCATTGATGCAATCAAAGCATTTCTTCCTGACAAGGACCAGAATTACCCAGAGCTGGAAGATGTCAGATGGCTTGAGAAACTTATGTTTTTGACTGATATTACATCACACTTGAATGAACTCAATGTTTGCATGCAGGGAGCTGGACAAACAGTCATGGGGCTGTTTGAGACATGGAAGTCATTCACATCCAAGCTTAAAGTTTTTGCATTTAAAGTTAAAGTTGGGACATTTCGCTATTTCAAACACTTGAGAGAGATCTCCACTCGAAATTCAGTCAGAACAGCCAACATTTCCATGTACATGAGAGAACTTGAGTTGGAATTTGCCAGGAGATTCCAAGATTTCCAGACACATGGACCAATGTTTTCCTTTCTCATTCATCCGGACAAACTTAGTGTGAAAGACATGGACTTGTCAATTTTCCAATGGATAGGCATTGATGGTTTTGAAATGCAGCTGATTGACTTTCAGAGCTCATCTCTGTGGACAATGAAGTTCTGTGAACTGCGGACTTCACTTGAAACATCTAAAGAAAATGCACAGTCCCTGTTCATGTGTTGGACATCACTGCCAGAAAAATATGACTGTTTGAAGAAGGTTGCGTTGGCGATGCTGTCAGTCTTTGGATCAACATATCTGTGTGAGCAGATCTTCTCACACATGAATTCCATCCTCAACCCCTCACGAAGCAGGCTTACTGCAGACCACTCTGAGAACTGTGTTCAGCACAAAGTCACCTCATATACACCACAGATAGATCATCTTTGCAGAGAAAGTCAGGGACAAGGATCACACTGACATGTAAGTTTAATTAGCTGATTAATTGGTTTATGTCACATACACATCAACTGTTTGTGTTATATGACTAATGTCACACTGAGTACTTCATTTTCAATTAATTTTTTTTTATTGGCACAGTGTACAAAAAAGGTTGCCGACCCCTGCTCTAGACCTTCATCAGTGGTCACAGGACGCTGCCCACGGGGTGCTGTTAGCTGGATATATTTATGGTTGGTGGACTATTCTCAGTCCAGCAGTGACAGAGAGGTGTTTAAAAACTCCATCAGCATTGCTGTCTGATCCACTCATACCAGCACAACACACACTAACACACCACCACCATGTCAGTGTCACTGCAGTGCTGAGAATCATCCACCACCTAAATAATACCTGATCTGTGGGGGTCCTGGCCATTGAAGAACAGGGTGAAAGCAGGCTAAAAAGGTATGTAGAGAAACAGATGGACTACAGGCAGTAATTGTAGAACTACAAAGTGCTTCTATATGGTAAGTGGAGCTGATAAAATTGAGAGTGTGTGGAGAAATGTTATGGCTGATTGGTGTATATTATATTTTGATAAATATGATCAAAATTGCTTACTGAAAAAAGGGCATGGCCGCTAATTCCTAGTTAGTTATTGTGTTGTTAACAGCTGGAGGTTCTCTGTGTCAATAAAAACCAGGGCTAGTTTGACTGCACCTATTTAAAACCTGTCATCTTATTCTGTATGTTGATTTTTCTGGATGATTAGATAAGTGACACTGTCCACAGGCAAGCAAGCTGTACATTAACGTAATGACATGGTGCTTTGCTCTTGCTCATCACTTATTAACCATTCACCATTTCGATGTAAAGCTATGTTGACCGTGGACACCCATATTTCAGCAGTTTCTAATTCATGACAGAACTGCTTTTGTTGGTTCTCAAATTACATGGACAAATTTACTTTCAGTCAATGGAAACAATTTGGGTTTTCTTCATGACCTTGACAGAAGAACACTGTTCCATTTACCTTTAAACTGAAGGCTCATACAGACTCAGGACGTGTGGCGACTCCATACTAATGACTATAGTTTTGGAAAAGGATGTTTATGACAAATTCATGGCCATGTTACCACATATTTTTTGTCATATTGTTTATATAATAACGAAATGACTGAATTTCTGACCCGTTAGCATACCGGCTAACATAATGTTTAGCCACAGTGCTAATGACGCTTACTTCTCTGTGGCATCTGTCCCGTCCTTCGGTTGGTCCGTGTCCGCTCTCGTGCACAGGTAACGACTGGTTTGAAGCCAAGCGTTCGCGGATGGTCGACATTTCCCAGTTAGAGCTCTGACACTATAGCTCGGGTTTCGTGTCGTCTTAATTCTGGAAATATCAGAAAAATGTCGCCTCAGACACGGTTTAAGCAGCTCCCTTAAAACTACAGAACCTCTCAGTTTAAACATTTCGGTGTCGTGTCGCTCGAGTGTATATATAAAGCAACAGAAAATAAGACAATTCTGGTAAATAATATAGTATTAAGTGTCGCGTTCTTTTGTGATGTATGCCGGTTTCCCGAAGAGCCAGGAGTCGGTTCAGCACTGGAAAGCTAGAATCGAAAACTTCGAAGCTTGTAATCGATTCCACAAATTGATTCAGTTTGATTCTCTACCTAGAAGTCGACTCACTGAACACTACATTTCGACAATATAGTTTGAACGCTGCAACTCCACATCTAGTTGTTTTTACGTAATAAATAAGTTATGCACAAATGTATGCGTAGTATTTACCGTTTATTGGCTAACTTTATTATATTAAAATACACAAAATAATAACTGAGCATAACTTACACTCTATGCTAAATTTAAGCAATGAAATTGAACTAATAGAAATTATGGACTAATATGACTAAAGTTTGGAAATTGGGTTAGTAGTAAAAATAATTGTTTTACTATATTTTAGGAGTCGATTCTCCAGCTTGACTCGAAATTGGAGTCGACTCCGAAATTTGGAAACGAACAACCCCAGCCTCCCGTATCCGCTGAACAAAGATGCTCCTCACTGGCTGAGAGTCAACGCCCTGGAATTCTATTGGTAAGATAAATACAATACACGATGCTGATTGGTCGAATCACGTGCCACTTGTCATCGATGAGGCAACGCTAAACCGCAGGTGATACCGGTGTGCATGTAAGATGTGAGAGGAGCAGTCTGTACAGACATGGTTTATACTTATAAAACTACTGTATAATACTATCTATCTATGATGAACTAAGTCTGAGGTTTTTGTTCAGAACCAATTATATAATAACAAAACAATGTATCCTTTTCATTGCACTTTTATGGCTTTTTGTAAAAGAAACAAATTTATTTAAATAACTTCAATTGATTTTCAGTTAGATGTTTTTCATACAATCATATACAATAATTATTAATTATTGTAATTAGCTATGGGCGGCATGGTGGCTCGGTGGGTAGAACTGTCGCCTCACAGCAAGAAGGTCCTGGGTTCGATCCCCAGGCGGGCCGGTCCGGGTCCTTTCTGTGCGGAATTTACATGTTCTCCCCGTGTCTGCGTGGGTTTCCTCTGGGAGCTCTGGTTTCCTCCCACAGTCCAAAAACATGCAGTCAGGTTCATTGGAGAGACTGAATTGCCCTAGAGGTGAATGTGTGTGTGTCTGCCCTGCGATGGACTGGCGCTTCGTCCAGGGTGTTACTGTGTGCCCTGCGCCCATTGAAAAGCTGGGATAGGCTCCATTTGCATTCATGCAAATCAACTGCATATAAGGTCGGGGTATTCAACACCAGCTCAGACTGAAGAAGTCACTTGAATGAGTGACGAAACATAACTCTACAACAAACTTGTGTCCAGATGAACAGTATTAATAGTTTCTAAGTCCAAGTTCTAAGTTTCTTACAAGCTGTACCTACAAATAAAGATGAGAAAAGGTCGGATTAGTGTTGCATCTGGGAGGGCATCAGACATAAAACTGTACCAGACCAGCTGTGGTGACCTCTAAGAACAGGAGCAGCCAAAAGAAAAAGTAAATAAATAAGAACATTCCTGACGAGTCCTTTAATAGAAGTGAAACAATACACAAAGTCAATCCACTATTTTTGACAAATTTGACCCGCAATACAGACACAGTGTAACAGTGTAGTGAGACACAGCATCATGGTGTTTGAATCTAAATGCTGTCTTTATGTTTACAATTTTAAAAAATCTGTAACAATTTATGTTTTAATCTTTATCCATATAATAAAAAATTTACACCCACCTACAGAAATCCAAATAAATGACTGAAAGGCAAGTCTGTAAATAGCTACAGAAAGGACACACTTCCACAGACGTCATTTGTGCTATTGATTAGTATGTGCCATCAGCAGTGGCCTACAGATAAATACACCGATCAGCCATAACATTAAAACCACCTCCTTGTTTCTACACTCACTGTCCATTTTATCAGCTCCACTTACCATATAGACGCACTTTGTAGTTCTACAATTACTTACTGTAGTCCATCTGTTTCTCTGCATGCTTTGTTAGCCCCCTTTCATGACCCCCATAGGACCACCACAGAGCAGGTATTATTTGGGTGGTGGGTCATTCTCAGCACTTCAGTGACACTGACATGGTGGTGGTGTGTTAGTGTGTGTTGTGCTGGTGTGAGTGGATCAGACACAGCAGCGCTAATGAAGTTTTGAAATACCTCACTGTCACTGCTGGACTGTTGGGGTCCTGACCATTGAAGAGCAGGGTGAAAGCGGGCTAAACAAGTATGTAGAGAAACTGATGGACTACAGTCAGTAATTGTAGAACTAAAAGTGCTTCTATATGGTAAGTGGAGCTGATAAAATAGACAGTGAGTGTAGAAACAAGGAGGTGGTTTTAATGTTATGGCTGATTGGTGTATATCTGTATGAAGTATATCCTTACATGATGCTGTGCTCAAATGACAAAATCCAAATTCCTGTATTACTGCATTGCAATAATAACTGTTTCCAGACCTGGTGCGACCCTGTCAAGAAAAAGCGTCCGACGACAATGAATGAATCATTTAGTTTAAATACAGTTTAAACTGGAATTAGTAATTACAGCTTACAGTTGCTATGTGCATTTCACACTGTCCCAATTATAACCGAGCTGTAGACTAAACAGTCTCTATTAGAGATTAGAGATTAGGAGAGCTGCAGTAAGAGGAAGCAGTTGCCTGCTCATTATGTGGAGGCCTCAAAAGACACCCCATCCTGCAGGGCATGAGTCCCGCTGTGAAGACCTTCAGCCTGAGCATTATTCCTGGGAAAAACCTCCTCAGCATTGGAGTCTGGAGAAATATCATCTCGATCCTAGAGAGAATGATAAATAGCACAGGTAAATATGCATCAATATTGTTCTGAACCATATGGATTGGATGTTTTTTTGAGGCAGGGTGCCCTTTAATATGCCAATATCTGGGGACCTTGTGAACAGCAGTCTGGAGCTTGCTTCTAGCATTTGATATATTGTACTTGGTTGAATGTCTTACAGTTATATACACCAGTAAAAAAAATACAACCCCAAATCAGAAAAAGTTGGGACTGCATGGACAATGCAAATAATAAAAAAAAACATGACAGACCCTGGCTTTCGGATTTGTTGCTGATAACAGTCTGGATGGTCCTTTTTGTCCACAATACATGTTTCCACTGTGTGATGGTCCATCCTAGATGCCTCCAAGCCCAGAGAAGTTGACACCGCTTCTGGACATGGTTAACATAAGGCTTCTATTTTGCACAGTAAAGTTTTAAGTGGCATCTGTGCATGTAACTCTGTATTGTAGTGCTTGACAAAGGTTTGCCAAAGTAATCCCTCACCCATGTGGTTATATCAGCTATTGTTGAGTGGAGGTTCTTGATGCAGTGCCGTCTGAGGGATTGAAGATCACAGGCGTTCAGCTTAAGCTTGCACCCCTTGGCCTTCACGCACTAAAATTCCTTCCGATCCTTTGAATCGTTTAATAATATTATGCACTGTAGAGGGAGAAATATGCAAATCCCTTCCAATCTGGAGATCCTCTGACCATCTTTGCTCATCAAAGATGCAGCCTTTCCTGGATGCTGCTTTTGTACCAAACCATGATTACAATCACCCATTTGGAATCACACCATTATTTAGTATTTTCACCTCATTACTTGCTCTAAATTGCCTTCGTCCCAACTTTTTTTGGAATGTGTTGCAGGCATGAAATGCAGGAATGGAGGTATATTAAATGAAATGAAGTTGAGCAGACAAAACATGAAATCTTGGGTTCAATGTAATTTTATTTGCATTTTCCATACTGTCCCAACTTTTTCTGATTTGGGGTTGTAATATTTTTTATTTAGTTTATCATTGATGAGGTGATCAATTAAACACAGTCAAGGTTTAGTTTTGATGTAGGCAGACATGCACATACACAGACACACACAGACACACACACACTTACCTTGCTGTTTCTAATGAAAGCATGCAAAACAAACACAGAACCCAATACTTATGTCATCCAAATAATCATATAAACCTTTACAATAGCTAAACTGCTATTTTATAAGCCCTCTGTTACCTGAAGAGGTTGGCTTTCTGTAAGTGGTTGTGTCTTCATAATGACGATCAGCTCTTTGATCTGGACAATGGCAAAAGTAATGGTGACCCATGGTGACACGCTGAGGGCCCAGGCCGGCTTGGTGCCGTCTTCCAGCTCATCCTGATGGCGGGTTTTTCGGAAAGGGGGTTTAGGTTCCTGGTTGACTATAGGGGTTCCCATGCCTGTGTTCGGCACCAGGTCTATAGTAGCAATGGGAACCGGGCTGGAGGGGACTGGAATGTTCTCAGCAAGCATCTTGTTCTCTGAGGAATAAAGGAATAAAGAAACTGAACATAAGTACTGATTGATGATACTAAGGCTTGTTATGATATGACAGAAACCTAATAGTGTAATGGCATCATATTCGTATTCGTATTTTTTTTTTTTCTACAATGTCATCTACAATGTTTTGGTATCATACATAGTTCATCTATATTTATAAAAAATGAGTCTTTCAGTGCACAAAAATCACAAATAGAATCCCCATCCTTCCTCAATATTAGTCTGTTTGAGATTGATTAGAATGACAGATGACTGTGTGCATAAGCAACAACAAGTGATGTATTTAACTGCCTAGTAAGACCATGGAACACATTAACAGGTTTCCCATACATCCTTATGGGGAAAAAATACCTTGAAACTCAACACCTTTTAAACTCAACGCCACTCCCAGAACCAATTGACGTTGAGTTTAAAGGTACTGCTGTATTCTGGTTCAAAACAAATGGACCTTCTAACACCACAGTGACAATATGTGAACTGATTTGCTACTGTGTACTGGGGGATAAAAGCAGAGTGTACTTTCTATTTACCATGTAAGGCTGTACATACCAAATTACACACTTACACTGCACTCACCATGTTACAGCTGTTAACAGCTATTAACCTGTTACAGCTATTAACCCATACATCATGATTACCATCTATATAAACCAAACCCTACCGTTTTTTTAAAAGAAATTAATAAAAAAAATTATAGCACATCACTGACCTTCATGCTCATCCTTCTCAGTGATACTCTGGATAAAAGCAAAAAGAAGAAGGATAACAAGTGAGGTCATCCCAATCCCTCGAAATGTCTCAGCAGGGCCTGCAAATACAAAACAAAAAGACTTACTAAAACAAGTGAAACTTTTGGATCATGTACCTATAAATTACAAATAAACTACAGTGTAAAAGACAGAACATAATTCTTCTTGTTATCCTGTTGATTATTATGGTGAAGGTCCGAAACTCAAGAGAACTGGGGCTATGTCAGTACGGGACCATCTGTGCACAAGGCTGATCCGCATATGAACTCGCCTCGTGCAGGTGAAAAGAGGCAGTCGGTACTGAGCACGTGTCGGAGGGGGCGTGTGTCAGTGGAGGGTTGTATCAGCAGAGGTAAAGCGTAATGCAATCAGGGTAATTGTATACGAATAGATTGGGAAGAAAATTGGGGGGGGGGGGGGGAATCTGGCACACAGGGGGCAAAATAAAAAGTCTAGTACAGTATGGACAGTCCTCATTTTTTTCTTTTTAATTTAAATACAACTAAAGTTAACAATGGTACCAGTTGGCTGGGCGTCCTCTAGAAGGCACAGTTGGCTAATACCTGCAGCAGACAACACTGGCTTCCAGTCTGCTGGGTGGGAAAGACCAGACTAAGGGTTGGGGTTATCAACGCTGTGTAACGACCTTGGTTGCCCAGGGCGCCTGTACAGAAAGTGGAGGAGCACAGAGATCCGGGTGTGGCTCTCTGTGCCCGAAAACAGCCTCGTGTAAATCCACCGAGCTATGGGAGAATAAGAAGAGACTGGTGGACTGCGCACACATCAGAGTGAGTGTGTGGACCACGACGTGGTCCCCAGCAGCGGATTGGCTAGACTATTATATATATGCTTCTGACCCTTTGTTTACATGTGTAGGTATCTTTTAAGATTCATACCAAAATAGTTGACCATAACTCCACCCAGCATGGCCCCGCATCCTCTTCCCAGGCCGAGGTGGAGACCCTGTAGGATTCCCTGAGCTGATGTGCGCAATGCAGGGGGGACAGCGGCACTGAGGTATGAGATACACGCGGCCCACACTAAGGCATGAGTCACACCTGCAATAAGCAAAATACTTTTAAGCTTCTTACATTATAGCAGAACAGTACAGACAGCTTTAAATTAATAGGTTAAAAATATGAGTGACTTTACTTTATGTGAACGTGTGTGTGTGTGTATGTCTGCCCTGTCATGGACTGTCTATCTGTCTGGGTGTTTTCTTCCTTTCACCCAGTGAATCAGACTCACAGTGACCCTGACCAGGATAAAACAGTGATAACAAATAAATGCATGAATATGTGACGTATCCTTTGGGAGACAAGATTACATATCTTGTGATCTGTGTTAAATGCTACACAACCTGCTCTAAATCAACATTCTCGTCTTTCCTTTTGGGTAATACATGCATACACACACACACCCAGTGACGAACAATAGTGCATCCACACCCCACAGATACAGACGCTCATACTTTCATTCATTCAACAGTGAAAGGAGGGAAACAAGCATCAAAACACTTTCATTTCTATTATTAAATATACAAAGATCAGCCATAACATTAAAACCACCTCCTTGTTTCTACACTCACTGTCCATTTTATCAGCTCTACTTACCATATAGAAGCACTTTGTAGTTCTACAATTACTGACTGTAGTCCATCTGTTTCACTGCATACTTTGTTAGGCCCCTTTAATGCTGTTCTTCAATGGTCAGGACCGCCACATAGTTGGTGGATCACTCTCACTGCAGTGACACTGACATGGTGGTGGTGTGTTAGTGTGTGTTGTGCTGGTATGAGTGGATCAGACACAGCAGCGCTGATGGAGTTTTTAAACACCTCACTGTCCCTTCTGGACTGAGAATAGTCCACCAGTCTAGAAGATGACCAACTCAAACAGCAGTAATAGATGAGCGATCGTCTCTGACTTTACATCTACAAGGTGGACCAACTAGGTAGGAGTGTCTAATAGAGTGGACAGTGAGTGGACACGGTGTTTAAAAACTCCAGCAGCGCTGCTGTGTCTGATCCACTCATACCAGCGCAACACACACCAACACACCACCACCATGTCAGTGTCACTGCAGTGCTGAGAATGATCCACCACCTAAATAATACCTACTCTGTAGTGGTCCTGTGGGGGTCGTGACCATTGAAGAACGGCATGAAAGGGGGCTAACAAAGCATGCAGAGAAACAGATAGACTACAGTCAGTAGTGCTTCTATATGGTAAGTGGAGCTAATAAAATGGACAGTGAGTGTAGAAACAAGGAGGTGGTTTTAATGTTGAGGCAGTATAAATAAAGGCAATATTTTAATATGTACATGTTTTTAAATAATGATCAAATTTTTGGGGATTTTAAGTTTTCAGATTCAGATTTCATGACTGACATAACAATGATAATGAACCTAGAGCCAAAGTTTGGGCCTAAAGCAAGACCTTTAAAACCTGACTGCTCTAAAACCTGCTCTGTGATTAAGAGAATAAGGTAGATAGATAGATAGATAGATAGATAGATAGATAGATAGATAGATAGATAGATAGATAGATAGATAGATAGATAGATAGATAGATAGATAGATAGATAGATAGATAGACAGACAGACAGACAGACAGACAGACAGACAGATATAGTGTGTCTGTCTATCTATCCATTATCTGTCTGTCTGTCTATCTGAGAAAGACATACATATAATAGATAGATAGATAGATAGATAGATAGATAGATAGATAGATAGATAGATAGATAGATAGATAGATAGATAGATAGATAGATAGATAGACAGAGAACATTATATGCCTGTAATAGTGGTTTACCTTGCAGTATCTCCATAGGGAGCACAGTCCAGGCATTGGTCAAGTAAGAGATGTAGAGGTAGCGTGCAGTGTTACATGCCAGTCCGATATACAGCACCCTTTTAAAAATACAGAAATGCAGACAAGTGAGGAAAATTACACAATGTAAAGCACAAAAAAGGTGTTAAGACACTTCTAATAAAAAAATAAAAAAAACATCATTCAAGCATCATTCAAGCATCTAACATTGGATGGATGTAGCTGATTGAATTAGTGGAATGGTGGCCAAAACGGATTGGATGGATGGCTAAACTGTTTACACTGGGTGGCACGGCTATCAGTAAGAATTTCTAACATTGCACTATTACACTTACCTTATATGACCCACTAGTTCAATCAGTTTGTGGCTGGTAAAGTAGGCGGCTAGCTCGGACACATGGCTCAGAATCGAACACACCCCGAACAGTGTGGACGTCCCGTTTAGGTCCTGCAGGTGCCAGTAGAGGAAGGTAAACACGAAACCGTAGCCAAATCCCATGAACCAGGCCACAAACAAAACTGTACTGTAGCGTACACCACACAGAAGCTGCAGAAGTTCCAGGTAACGGAACTCTTGTGTGCTCTCAGTCCGGTCCAGCTCCTCTGACCTTCGAGTGTCAAATTCGAACTGTGTAGCAGCGATCAGTGCAGCAACCATGAGCACGCTGAAGATGACGAAGGCGATCTGGTAGTTCTTGAATTCGGGCAATACACAGCCGACCACACCGTCTATGAGGTAGATGAGGTAGGTGTGATCAAGCCAGATGCCTACAGAAAGCATGGCCAGACCCCAACCCAGGGAGCCCCACATCCTCTGCAGGCCATAGCGGTCACGGTGAGCACCCAGGTATTGCAGGGTTACCTAGGTTAAAATTCAAGACATTAAACATGACAGGTTTAGATATTTCATACACTTACAAAAATGTTCATATTGGTATCTAAAGATATTCCTTAAAACAATTTGCAGCGTGTATACAGTACACCGATCAGGCATAACATTATGACCACCTTCCTAATATTGTGTTGGTGCCCCTTTTGCTGCCCCATACGACCAATTGTATCTGTAAAAAGTCCACCAAACTGCTGCGCCAGTGGAGCACCTATTTAAAGGAGGATCCAACAAAGGCTCATCGTGCAAGCAGAGCTGGGTCTTGGCTCACCACATTGAGCCAAATGTTCTGAGAGAATTTTCAATTAGTCCGAATGCAAGATTACAAATATTATAGGTCTTTTACCATCTACCACACATAATATTATTCAAAGATTCAGAATTTCAAACGGGGTTTCTACATTAAAATTAAATACCAGTAAAAGATGTGATGAGTTTACATGTCACTGTCTTCAGTTTGTATTTGCATTTTACCAACTGTCCCAACCAGGGCCGGAGCTAGGGGGCAGTGAGCTATTTTCTCCCTAACCCCCCTAATTATCTCTGAACCTGTAACAGAGCGAGCGGCTTCTGCCACTACTGTGGGAATTAGAAAGAGTTTGGTTATTATTTTAAGTAGTATTCACTTTTAGGCTTAGTAACGCCGAGTGTGTGCATGTTATATTAGCATAACAACCTGTTTAATACGCCGCTGTTTGAGTAGCGCAGTGGGCAGAGCGCATATTTTTCCGCCCTAGGGTCATATATTGTATATATATATTGTAACCCCAGGCAGTTGTAGCCTAGTGGTTAAGGAACTGGACTAGTAATCAAAAAAGTTAGCTGGTTTAAGCCCACCACTGCGAGGTTGGGCCCTTAAGCAGGGCCCTTAACCTTCGATTGCTTAGACAGTATACAGTCACAGTACTGTAAGTCGCTTTGGATAAAATGTAATTTTTAGCGTCTGCTAAATGCTGAAAATGTCAAACTAAAGTTAATATGCTATGTTATATACCTACTTGTGAAATCAGCTTTAGAGCATCTGTAGCCTAGCGGTTAAGGTACTGGACTAGTAATCAGAAGGTTGCCGGTTCAAGCCCCACTTCTACCAGGTTGCCACTGTTGGACCCTTAAGTAAGGCCCTTTACCCTCAATTGCTTAGATTGTATACTGTCATAGTACTGTAAGTCACTTTGGATAAAAGCATCAGCTAAATGCCGAAAATATAAATGTATATTTTCCCTATAAGGACCTGTGAATGTACACGTCTGATTTCAACTGTAACCAATATATTTTAATGGGTAATTGATACTTACTGTATCCACAATTGTGACAGCAGGTGCACTAAAGAATTCTCCAATTATGACAACTAGAAGAATAAGAAGAAAGATGGCCTCCACTTGATCAGGATTGTGTTCAAACACATATGTAGGTGGTTTAGGTGTAGTTATTGGCTTTTGGGGCCCAGACGTAGACGTAGCACTCATGTTGCCGATGGTTGAGTTTAAAATGGAAGTTGTGGATGGAGTTTGTGTGGTGAAGTTCGTCCCAGACTGAGCAATAGAAGGCCGACCGGTTGGAGTCATGCTAGTATTACTTGTAGCATCTCGTTTAAACCTGTGATCAGAGCTGTAGACAGAATCCTGATTAGTGGATAGCAGGGATGGAACGACAAATGGTTCTGTCAGATCTCTGCGCTCCCTTGTGTTGTTTGCTGATTTGTTGCCATTGGTGGAAGCTATAGTTTGGGCTACTGTTCCATGGTTGGAAACCACTGTTGACGCTGAAGTCGTTTTAGTGGTGGCTTGATTTGGCGTTTGGGTTCCATTTGACGGTAACTTCGTATTGCTGGACGTTACAGTTGGTGCTACTGTACTACTTTTAGTAGAAGCTGCAGTTGAGGCTAAAGTAGTAGCTAGTTTTTGTTCTGTAGTTCCATTGCTGGACTCTATAGTTGACGTGAAAGTCCCATTAGTGGGTGAAACACTTGGGGATACAGTGGTTACATCAGGAATCTCTAGTCTGCAGCTCATGGCTGCTGGTTTGACAAACCCAATTCCACTGTTAAACACCAACCAGCAGAAGACAGAAAACAACAACATAACTTTTCCCTTCTTGTAGCGATCCGCAACCACACCCCAAAAAGGGGCACTGCAAAATTCAATGAAATAACGAATCCCCACCAGCAACCCACTCTGGCTAGGGTTCATACCTAGTTGCTTATAGTACACAGCTAGCAAAGGGTGCAGTGATCCATAGGCAGCATAGAAAAAGAAGTAGAACACTTTGGAAACAAGAAGGTGGTGATTAACCCGTAGGCACGAGCGCTCACAGCAGCCCGGTTCATGCGAGGACACGGGATTCTGTTGTCCGGGGTCGGGGTTGCCTGGTTCGGGCGGAGGTTGAGAGTCAGGCTCTCGCTTTTGGACCTCCAGGTGAAGGTGGTTAAACTGATCCGATAGTGCCTCATTCCTTTTAATCTCCTCCTCATCGTCCGCCAAGATGGCCATGCGGTCGTCCTGTGGCATGGCTGCTGTACCAGTGGATCCTAAAGTAGGTAGACAAAAAAAATGTACATGCTAGATCACCACCTTACAACCTCACCACCACTAAGTTGTCCAGTTGGGCCCCTGAGCAAGGCCTTTAAATTTCAGTTGTATGCATTGTGTATACCACTGATCAGCCATAACATTAAAACCACCTCCTTCTTTCTACACACTGTCCATTTCATCAGCTCCACTTACCATATAGAAGCACTTTGTAGTTCTACAATTACTGACTGTAGTCCATCTGTTTCTCTACATACTTTTTTAGCCGGCTTTCACCCTGTTCTTCAATGGTCAGGACCCCCACAGGACCCCCACAGAGCAGGTATTATTTCGGTGGTGGATCATTCTCAGCACTGCAGTGACACTGACATGGTGGTGGTGTGTTAGTGTGTGTTGTGCTGGTATGAGTGGATCAGACACAGCAATGCTGCTGGAGATTTTAAATACCGTGTCCACTCACTGTCCACTCCTAACTAGTTGGTCCACCTTGTAGATGTAAAGTCAGAGACGATCGCTCATCTATTGCTGCTGTTTGAGTTGGTCAACTTCTAGACCTTCATCAGTGGGTACAGGACGCTGCCCACGGGGCGCTGTTGGCTGGATGTTTTTGGTTGGTGGACTATTCTCAGTCCAGCAGTGACAGTGAGGTGTTTAAAAACTCCAGCAGCGCTGCTGTGTCTTATCCACTCACACCAGCACAACACACAAATAATACCTGCTCTGTAGTGGTCCTGTGGGGGTCCTGACCATTGAAGAACAGCATGAAATGGGGCTAACAAAGCATGCAGAGAAACAGATGGAACTGGTAGGATACCATTACAAAATCTACCAGGGAAAATGGGAAGGGGGTCTAAAACATATCAACAGCTAATGGGAATACTGACAGATCCTAGCATTACACAAAGCTAGTAAGTGGAATATGTTTATTTATCATTTTGGACATTTTGGAGCTTATTGTCAATATGATCTCACTGACATGGACGTTACAGGAGGTGTTTTCAAAGGAATGTTTGTAAGACAACATAAACAGAAGCTTTTTAACTGTACTTGTACTGGAAAACATAATAAATAACAAAAACAGAAGACGTTGAACGCTTGTTTTCTTTCACTGTAAATATGTCCCAGTCGCACAAACTAGACGGATAATATTGATGTATAATTAATTTAATTAATAATTAATTTCATTAAGCTAAATTAGTCTGCAATAAAGTAAAGTATAAACGTCACAACAATGTGGCAGTCACATGACTGACAAGGATCCAAACGGCTCAATGACGCTACTGTCCTAACATATACGGAAGTGCTGAGCGCCCTTGCACACTTCCTTACTAGCTAGTATGTACACAAATTAGTCATCGCTATGTCTACGCTAAGAGCCGCATACTAGCATACTTGCTAGTGCGTCAAATGAGTACGCGTATGATACGTACATAGGGCGTGCACACAAAGTCATTATTTACTGTTTAACTAGTTATTCAGAAGCGCTGACTTAGTAATACGTGTATGTTATATTTTGTTACATTTGAAGCATACAGTATAATATAAAGGTTTTAGTTTACCTTTAGTTTCCACCTCTAATGGTTCAGTCAGTGTACAGGTATGATTCACCGGTACGAACTCAACACTGAAGAGCCATTTTTAACATCTTCCTGCTCCTCTTCCTCCTCTACCAGTCACAGTTGCTTTAAAGGAGATGTTGAAGTTCAGTCCTATAGGTTTAAAGGCAATTCATTTTGTTTATGTTTGTGCCTTTTGTGTCTCTGTTCAGGCATCATGTCCGATGAATACAGGCGGAATTACAGAGCTCACCTGAACACATGCAGTATAAATAATGAGCTGTCAAGTGGGCGGAGTTTTTACGCACACAACAACGGGGAAATACAGGGTGGGCGTGGCTTTAAAGTAACACTCATCTATAAATACCCGTATTTACAGCGCCCGAGAAACAAGCTGACAATATTGTTTATACTACCAGTGCACATATCCATTTTAAATTTACACATACAATACCTTTTGACTTCGTAATTACAGTATAAATAGGAGAGTATCTATATTTATTTACACTTTGATTATATTCATGAGAGAAACTGTAGTTACTGGTTACACAAGATTCATCAGTTCAGTGTCAAATACAGTCATGGACAATTTTGTGTCAGTGGCTCGGTGGGTAGCACTGTCGCCTCACAGCAAGAAGGTCCAGGCGGGGCAGTTCGGGTCCTTTCTGTGTGGAGTTTGCATGTTCTCCCCGTGTCCGCGTGGGTTTCCTCCGGGAGCTCCGGTTTCCTCCTACAGTCCAAAAGCATGCAGTCAGGTTGGTATGAGTGGATCAGACCCAGCAGTGCTGCTGGCGTTTTTAAATACCATGTGCACTCACTGTCCACTCTATTAGACACTCCTACCTAGTTGGTCCACCTTGTAGATGTAAAGTCAGAGACGATCACTCATCTATTGCTGATGTTTGACTTGGTCATCTTCTAGACCATCATCGGTGGTCACCGGACGCTGCCTACGGTATTCTCAGTCCAGCAGGTATAGTGAGGCGTTTAAAAACTCCATCAGCGATGCTGTGTCTTATCCACTCATACCAGCACAACACACACTATCACACCACCACCATGTCAGTGTCACTGCAGTGCTGAGAATGATCCACCACCTAAATAATACCTGTTCTGTAGTGGCCTGGGAGAGTCCTGACCACTGAAGAACAGCATTAAAGGGGGCTAACAAAGCATGCAGAAAAACAGATGGACTACAGTCAGTGCTCCTACAGTATATGATAAGTGAAGCCGATGAAATGGACGATGTGTGTATCAACAAGGAGGTGGTTTTAATGTTTTAAGAAAACCCACGTAAACAAAGATATGTGGTTCAGAACTGTCATTAAAAAACAAATCTTAAGATTTTATTTAATGTATTAGCAATTGTAATGTTTACAGTTGTCAAACTTCATGATACTTGTACTTGTTTAAACAAAACTGCAAAAGGAAAATACAATAGCTTAACTTTCACACTGACTAACCCAAAAGAAAATAGGGTGCAATAAAGTAAAATGCACTTCCACGCATAATACAACTCTTTACAAAGCTCTAAATATACACAGAACTACAATAAATGGTATGTAACAGTGTGTATAAATACAAATCAACAGATGTACAATCAACAGATTTTAGACAAATGCAGTAATAATCAATAATCATTTAAACAATTATAATAATCATAATGTCATGATGTCATGATAAATGAAGAAGTTCTTTAAAAACTCTTCTGGGAGTCAAACGAGACCTCGCTCACCTCTGTCCAGTGCTTCCCTTTATTCGTATGCTTCCTGTTTTTCTCAGCCATGATGATGGCGGCCACAACAGTGATCAACACAGTAACTGTAATCATGAGAACAGTGACCGTCTCAGCAAAGCAAAGCTTACTGTCCACATCCAGAAGTGCACTGCCTCGGAGCTCCTCAGGTTTGGTGCAGGTCAGATTGTCGTAGTCATCCAGCAGTAGCCTGTGGACGCTGTGTAGCTTCCGGAAAACCCTCTGCAAGTCACAATCGCATGTCCAAGGATTCCCATCGAGGCGAATGTGTGTGCTACGTGTGTGCAGGCTGAGGAACGACTTAAAATCGATCTGTGTTAGCTGATTATCTGCTAAATTCAGCAAGGCCAAGCTAGTAAGTGGAGAGAGGACACCGACTCCTAAATGTTCAATGAGGTTTCCGCTGAGACCGAGTTCCTCCAGGTTTCTCAGCATGGAGAAAACCCTATTTTCAAGACTGCTGATCTGGTTATTGTCCAGGAAGACTCGACGTAAAGTGCTAAGAGAGCTGAATGCTCTTACCTGGATGGAACTGATGTTGTTTTGGCGCAGGTCGAGCTTCCGAATGGAATCGAGGTGCAAGAAGCACTCATTGTTCACCATCAATAGCTGGTTTTGAACCAAATAGAGCTCCCTGAGCGAGAACAAGCCCGAAGAGAACCCCTTGTTCAAAATAGTAATGTTATTGTGACTTAAGTCGAGCTTTAGCAAAAATTCCAGTGGCAAGAATGCACCACTGGCCAATGCGCTGATCCGGTTATCGTTTAGGAGCAGTGTGTTTAGTCGCCGCACGTTTTGAAAAGCTCGATGCTGTATGAAATCCAAATGATTGAATGACAAATCGAGGTGTTCTGTACATGGAGGAATGGTGGGGGGCAACTTAGTAAGATTAGCGCTGGTACACGTGGCAAATTTGAACTCCAGGTGACAGATACAGTGTGTGGGGCAGGTGTCGGTGCTGACAGAAGAGGTGGATTGCAGCAACTGGGCCAGCAACAGCAGCAACAGCTTAAACATCCTACAAACACAACAGAGATAGTTGGAGTTAAATAGTAGCATTTATTGTCAGTATCCTTACTAGATACACCAATCAGCCATAACATTAAAACCACCTCCTTGTTTCTACTCACTGTCCATTATATCAGCTCCACTTACAATATAGGAGCACTTTGTAGTTCTACAATTACTGACTGTAGTCCATCTGTGTCTCTGCATGCTTTGTTAGCTCCCTTTCATGATGTTCTTCAATGGTCAGGACTGACCACTACAGAGCAGGTATTATTTAGCTGGTGGATTGTTCTCAGTACAGCAGTGACACTGACATGGTGCTGGTGTGTTAGTGTGTGTTGTGCTGGTATGAGTGGATCAGACACAGCCATGTCCACTCACTGTCCACTCCTACCAGAGACCAGTCAGAGACAATCGCTTATCTATTGCTGCTGTTTGAGTTGGTCATCTTCTACACCTTCATCAGTGGGTACAGGACGCTGCCCGTGGGGCGCTGTTGGCTGGATATTTTTGGTTGGTGGACTATTCTCAGTCCAGCAGTGACAGTGAGGTGTTTAAAAACTCCATCAGCATTGCTGTGTCTTATCCACTCACACCAGCACAACACTCACTAACCATGTCAGTGTCACTGCAGTACTGAGAATGACCCACTACCCAAATAATACCTACTCTGTGGTGGTCCTGTGGGGGGGTCCTGACCATTGAAGAACAGCATTTAGGGGGCTAACAAAGCATGCAGAGAAACAGATGGACTACAGTCAGTAATTGTAGACCTACAAAGTGCTTCTATATGGTAAGTGGAGTTGATAAAACAAGTGTAGAGTGTAGAACAAAGAGTTGGTTTTAATGTTATGGCTGATCCGTGTTTTATTAACCAAGTCTATGTACCATGAATTTAATCCCAAACCTGTAATGAAATACATGTTCCTTACAGGTGTGTGTAGTGTGCTGTACAGTCACATTCATAAGGTTTACACTGTTTACATCATACTGCTGTTGTAAACCTTGAACACTTGTGCCTTGTTCAGTAGGTAACAAATACGTTAATGGCCGTGCTGACTGGTAATGTAAAGTGTACCTGTGTGGGTGTGTGTAAATCATGTGACGAGAGATGGTATTGTTCGAAGGACTGCTGTTGATCAGACAGCAAAAAAGGCCAGAGCCCAGGTTCATAAATATTTGAAGAAGTCGCTGGAGCGATGACGGGGGCAGAATGGAGCCTGAAAGAAAAGAGATCATCCTAAACATTTTTGTTTTTGACCAGATCTAGTTTCTTTTAATATCCTACCAATACGTATATTTACATGTACTTTAATGTAGTTTTGTAATCTGGTAATCTAAGAAGGTGGATATTGTGCCATCAAAGAGCACTGAGTGTAAGGCAGGAACACACTGTGGACATTGCAGAACATGACACCCTTACCTACTTATTTACTCAGCTCTATTTGAGTTTGTGTAAATTAAATGTGTAAATAAATCAATAAAGTGTTTTATACTACTAATTTTTCCACACATGATTGTTATTTCCCCTTTTATTCTCCTAGTCTACCATATAGAAGCACTTTATAGTTCTACAATTACTGACTGTAGTCCATCTGTTTCTCTACATACTTTTATGCCTGCTTTCACCCTGTTCTTCAATGGTCAGGACCCCCACAGGACCACTACAGAGCAGGTATTATTTAGGTGGTGGATCATTCTTAGCACTGCAGTCACAATGACATGGTGGTGGTGTGTTAGTGTGTGTTGTGCTGGTATGAGTGGATCAGACACAGCAGCGCTGCTGGAGTTTTTAAATACTGTGTCCACTCACTGTCCACTCTATTAGACACTCCTACCTAGTTGGTCCACTTTGTAGATGTAAAGTCAGAGTCGATCGCTCATCTATTGCTGCTGTTTGAGTTGGTCATCTTAGAGACCTTCATCAGTGGTCACAGGACGCTGCCTACGGGGCGCTGTTGGCTGGATATATTTTGGGTTGGTGGACTATTCTCAGTCCAGCAGTGACAGTGAGGTGTTTAAAAACTTCAGCAGCATTGCTGTGTCTGACTAACACACCACCACCATGTCAGTGTCACTATGTTAGTGTAGTGGTCCTGTGGGAGTCCTGACCATTGAAGAACAGCATAAAAGGGGGTAACAAAGCATGCAGAGAAACAGATGGACTATAGTCAGTAATTGTAGAACTACAAAGTGCTTCTATATGGTAACTGGAGCTGATAAAATGGACAGTGAGTGTAGAAACAAGGAGGTGATCAGTGTATATTTATGAAAAGACCATTAAGTAGATATATTTCCAAGGTCTGTCAGTATGGTACAAACTGTCCACAGAATCAAGTATCATGAAGACAAATGAACATTAAAACAAGTTAGATATCTAATCATATAAAAGCACAGATCTGTTCATCTCAAAACCCCTGAACAAACCTTATAATGACGTAAACTGGTGTTCTATACTAGAAATGGAATTAAATTTGGTGCTAAAGTTGATAGTATCCTGAGATGGCACAGCTGTGGCCTACATAAATAAGCTGTAAAAAATCTTTGTCCTTAAGTAAACTGATCAGTGATTCCTCCACAAATACACAATACAGCTCTAGTCTACATTTATATTTCTTTAATTATTAATAATTCATTTTGTCTAATGTGATGGGTTCATTTTTAAATTAGGTTCTTCTAGGGCCTGGGTTCGATTCACGGGCAACCAGGGTGCTTTCTGTTTGGAGTTCGCATGTTCTCCTTGCGTCACTGTGGGTTCCCTCCAGGTGCTCCGGTTTCCTCACACATGTAAACAGACATGAAGTCAGGCCAACTGTGTGTATGTGTATGTGTATGTGTATGTGTGTGTCTGAACTGTAATGGTCTGATGATCTGTCCAGGGTGTTTCCTATTATTCGCCAATGAATCAGGCCCACCGCAACCCTGACCAGGATGAAGCAGTGGTAAAATAGACAATACATGAACAAATAAATAAGCTGTGAGAGTCCAAGTCTTCAAAATTATGTCTACACCAATTATATGCAGAGTGAGAAGTGAGAAATTAAAACAAAGAAGCTGCTCAAGCAGTAGATGCAATTTGAAGTGGGTTACTGTTCCAATCCATGATGAAGTTTCTGTCACTTTATTCCCTGTCTGATTAATTAAGTCCATTAATTAGTTCATGCAGTTTTAGATGGAGCATACGATTGTGTAAGTGCATATTTGTTACATACCCGTTTCCCATTGTCTGTGATGATTGTCCTGTGCTTTATTCCATGTGCGTGGTCAGATGAACAGAGAGTCGCTGTCATCATCTCCCTCTCACTGACAGTGGGAGGAGTTCAGAAGGGATCAGACTGGACGGTGCGGATGGATGGAGATGAATGTGTTGCAGGTTGCCCAACACAAACGATCAAACGTTCAACAAAAACTCCCTATATCAGAAAAAGTTGGGACAGAAAAAAACACAGAGTTTCTTACATTTACTTTGACTTTTATTTCACTACAGACAAGATGAACCTGAGATATTTTATGTTTTATCTGGTCAACTTCATTTCATTTATTAATAAACATCCATTCCTGCATTTCAGGCCTGCAACACATTGCAAAAAAAGTTGGGACAGTAAAGCATTTACCACTTTGTAATGTTGCTATTCCTTTTCACCACACTTAAAAGACGTCTTGACACCGAGGATACCAAGCGATTTAGTGTTTCGGGTTTTATTTTGTCCCGTTCTTCCTGCAAACACGTCTTAATATATGCAACAGTACGGGGTCGTCATTGTCGCATTGTTTTTTGCAAAATTCTCCACACATTGTCTATTGCGGACAGGTCAGGACTGCAGGCAGGCCAGTCCAGTACCCGTACCCTCTTCTTGCGCAGCCATGCCTTTGTAATGTGTGCAGCGTGTGGACGTCCCTGAAAAACACGACGTCTCGAAGGCAGCACATGTTGCTCTAAGATCTCAATGTACTTTTCTGCATCAATGCTGCCATCACAGAAGTGTAAATGACCTTTGCCAAGGGCACTGACACACCCCCATACCATGACAGACCCTGACTTTTGGACTTGTTTTTGATAACAGTCTGGATGGTCCTTTTCATCTTTGGTCCAGAGCACACGGCGTTCATTTTTTTCCAGAAAAGACCTGAAATGCTGATTCATCTGACCACAATACACGTTTCCACTGTGTGATGGTCCATCCTAGATGCCTAAGAGCTCAGAGAAGTCGACGGCTTCTTTTTTGTACAGTAAAGTTTTAAGTGGCATTTGTGCATGTAACTCTGTATTGTAGTGCTTGACAAAGGTTTGCCAAAGTAATCCCTCACCCATGTGCTTATATCAGCTATTGTTGAGTGGCGGTTCTTGATGCAGTGCCGTCTTAGAGTTCGAAGATCAGCTTAAGCTTGCGCCCTTGGCCGTTTAATGATATTATGCACTGTAGGTTGTAGTATTATATGCTATGTAAATACACTTCATGGATAAAGCTATTTAGACAGCTGACCATGTGCTTTTTGGACATTCCATTTAATAAACTTTTCTTTTCTTCATAGAGCTTTATAGAGCTAGCTTTGTGCACAGGGGCACAGTCATGCTGTAACAGGAAAGAGCCTTCCCTAAATTGTCTTCTTAAGTTGGAAGCAAATGATTTCCTTTATATAGCTGACTGCACCTAATAGCAACTGTTTTGGCTTGTAAGACATAAATTTAATCATTCGAATACGTGTCCCAATACTTTGTATAGATGTTTTTATACAGCTGCATGTGTGGTCACATTTTACCAGCAGGTGGCGACAAAGCCAAATACACACATACATACAGTAAATGCACATGCGCACATCACATCCACCTATCTTATAAATATGTTAGTGTAGAAAGTCTTTAACTTTGTAGCATGGACGCCATTGACTCTTATAGTTTGTGGCTTTTCTGTGCCCATATACATAGGACTTCACACGTGCCTCCCACATTTTTTCCTTATGCAGTCAATGCACATACACCGATCACCCATAACATTAAAACCACCTCCTTGTTTCTACACTCAGTGTCAATGTTATCAGCTCCACTTACCATATAGAAGCACTTTGTAGTTCTACAATTACTGACTGTAGTCCATCTGTTTCACCTTGTTCTTTAATGGTCAGGACCACCACAGAGCAGGTATTATTTAGGTGGTGGATCATTCTCAGCACTGCAGTGACACTGACGTGGTGGTGTGTGTTGTGCTGGTATGAGTGGATCAGACACAGCAGCGCTGCTGGAGTTTTTAAATATCGTGTCCACTCACTGTCCACTCTATTAAAAACTCCTACCTAGTTGGTCCACCTTGTAGATGTAAAGTCAGAGACGATCGCTCATCAATTGCTGCTGTTTGAGTTGGTCATCTTCTAGACCTTCATCAGTGTTCACAGGATGCTGCCCACGGGGCGCTGTTGGCTGGATATATCTTTGGTTGGTGGACTATTCTCAGTCCAGCAGTGACAGTGCGGTGTGTCTTATCCACTCATACCAGCACAACACACACTAACACACCACCAGCATGTTAGTGTCACTGCAGTGCTGAGAATAATCCACCACCCAAATAATACCTGCTCTGTAGTGGTCCTGTGGGAGTCCTGACCATTGAAGAACAGCGTGAAAGGGGGCTAACAAAGCATGCTGAGAAACAGATGGACTACAGTCAGTAATTGTGGAACTACAAAGTGCTTCTATATGGTAAGTGGAGCTGATAAAATGGACAGTAAGTGTTATTTAATTAGATGTATATATGTTGACACCTGCACCAAGTTGAAATTCCTTGCAAATATTACAGATTCTGATTTTGATTCTTAAGTTTGAATGCACCAGTTAAAAAATAAAGCACAATAATGATTCCAGCAAATGTCTAAATGGGAAACGCAGTCGGCTTACTCTTGGAGGGAATTAGTCACGGCCTTGGCTAAGAGGGATCCTAAGAAGGAACTTTAAAACAAGGGTAGGACAAACATTATGTCCACCCCCTCTTTTCTTCGCTCTACTCTCTTTCCTTCCTCAATGCCCTTTATTTCTTTGTACCTTACATGCATTACTTTGACAAGGTCACTGCCCAATTAAGCTTACACAGACCCCCCCCCCCCCCTACACACACACACACTGATGTTCACGGTTCACTTTATGACCTCAAAATGTCTCTGAGCAGTCACCTAATGTCGACTAATTACAGGCCTGTCATTACTATTCACTAATTAAATAATCAGTTCATTACCGATTAATAGAATCAATGCTTTAAAAACTGAAGTTTGTGTGTGTGTGTGTGTGTGTGTGTGTGTGTGTATGCCCATGTGACAAGTTACTTACTTATACTACTTTGTAGTTCTACAATTACTGACTAGTCCATCTGTTTCACCTTGTTCTTTAATGGTCAGGACCCCCACAGGACCACCACAGAGCGGCGGTTATACACATAAGCAACCTACCAGCTTTTGTGAATTGCACAGCTGTGAAATGTGTCCTTTTATTCTTGTCCGTAAGCCTCTACTTGCAGTTCAGTGACTCTTCAGGGACTATTTGGCCTCTTTGGGACATTGTTAATGTTTCTGGCTGCACCATGTTCGATGAAGCATGAACACCCAAAAGCTCCATCACATTATTACGAGAGTGTCTCCTAAAGCCAGACATGTGACAGAGGCACAATGCATGAATTCATAGAGGCAATTTTAAAGCACTGAACAATGTTCATATCAAACATCAGAATGTACTACACACTGGACCTATTATTTATTATTTATCATTTGCATCATTAATATCATCAACACCCCAGGCTACACACTGGACTGTTATTATTATTTATCATTTGCCTATCTATCTATCTATCTATCTATCTATCTATCTATCTATCTATCTATCTATCTATCTATCTATCTATCTATCTATCTATCTATCTATCTATCTATCTATCTATCTATCCATCCATCCATCCATCCATCCATCCATCCATCCATCCATCCATCCATCCATCCATCCATCCATCCATCCATCCATCCATCCATCCATCTCTCAATCCAATTGAGCATCTGTGGGATGTGCTGGACAAACAAATCCAATCCATGGAAGCCCCACCCAATGGAAGACCAACACAATATTAGGAAGGTGGTCATAATGTTATGCCTAATCAGTGTATATTATCAATGCCTCAAGGATTTATTCTGTGGGAGTTATTAAGGAGGGCAGCAGTAGGACTTGTGATGAGGGACTCATTCACTGTTTAACATACAACTAAGGTTGAGTAAATGGCACCATCCAGCTAGTTTTGAAACACACACACACACACACCAAACTATTCCAGCAGAAATAATGTGTGTTGGCAGATTGGGAGACCAGCTGAGCAACTGAAAAACATTGGGGGTGGGGGGTGGGGGGTGGGGAGGGGAAGAGAGTTGTGGTGCTGCATCAGTTTTAATGATTATATGATAAACTTGAACTTTTTGGGATGAAATCATTGGTACCAAAACTGAAACATTCAGGTTTTAAAACTAGAACTGGAACTGGGGGGAAAAACCTAATAAATCAGATCTGCATCAATAGTCAGCGACACATAATACTTGAAATATTCTGGTTCTGTGTGTGGTTCCCTTGACGGGTTTTGGTGCCTGTTCAGGATCATCACCATCAGGACATTTTGTCTCTCCCTGTCCGCTCTTGTTTGGATGTGTGTACTCGTCTGCTTGCTTTCTCTCCAGGAATCCGATGACCACCACTCCCTGACCCTGTCCTCTCACGCACACCCTGTCTAGCCATCACACACTCACACACACACAGAGAAAGTAACTACAGGAGATGAGGACACAGAGCGGGTGGCTGACACATCGGAACAACTCCTTAAAATACTACCCGACGAACCTATAATGCCTATGTGGCAGCAATTACATCTTCTTAGATACACTGATGAGGCATAACAATATGACCACCTTCCTAATGTTGTCTTAGTCCCCCTTTTGCAGCCAAAACAGCCTTGACCCATTGAGGCATGGACTTCAATAGACCCCTGAATGTGTGCTGTGGTAGCTGACACCAAGATGTTAGCAGGAGATGGGCCCTCCATGGATCGGACTTGTTTGTCCAGCACTTGTTTATCCTGCTGAAAGAGGCCTCAGCCATCAGGGAATACCGTTTCCATGAAAGGGTGTACATGGTCTGGTCTGCAACAATGCTTAGGTAGGTGGTACATGTCAAAGTAACATCCACATGGATGGCAGGACCCAAGGTTTTCCATTAGAACAGCCTATGTGCATCAATGAGCCTTGGCTGCCCATGACCCTGTCACTGGTTTACCACTGTTCCTTCCACTACAGACCAGGAACACGCCACAAGAGCTGCAGTTTTGGAGATGCTCTGACCCAGACGTCTAGCCATCACAATTTGGCCCTTGCCCTTCTAACACATCAACTTCTGAGGATAAAATGTTCACTTGCTGCCTAATATATCCCACCTACTAACAGGTGCTGTGATGAAGAGATAATCAGTGTTACTCACTTCACCTGTCAGTGGTCATAATGTTATGCCTAGTCGGTGTATGTCTCTACAAGCTTTGAACACCTGGATTTTGGCAGTTTATCTAATTTCTCAGAGCATATCCTCTGAAGGACATTTATCTTGCTTCCAAAGCCACTCTATTGTTGTTTAGGCTGTATGCTTGAGGTCACTGTCACATTGAAAGGTAAACCGTCACCCCAGTTTGTTTGAACACTTTACCTGAACAACACATCACTTATGATCTGCAAGTTGACATAGCAATCATTTTAACAAGACAACATCCCCAAACATAGTGAACTTTATTACAGAACTACACAACTCAAGATGCTTCAATTTGTGATCGAACAAATCCTTTAATTGCAGGATGGAAAAATACATGTTAAAGGATAAATATCTTACAGCCTTCACAAATTGTTTACTATAATTCATACTGTATGTGATTGAAATTTTTAACTCCACATTTGACAACACTACACAAATAGTGAAATACATTATGGCACCATGTTCTTTTGTTTTGAAGTGTCAAACCTTTTTATCTATTAAAAAAAAGACAAAAACACCCACAATACAAAATATTGATCAGTATTTGATCAGTATTGAATTAAATGCTTTATAATACTCTACATTGTGCTAACAACAGTGCTCCTGGGAGTTTAAATTACCCAGACTCTTTCAGAAGGAGGGAGGTTGTCATGATTTTAGCAATACACAATCTAGTCGTATCCAATTACCCTGATTGCGTTATGCTTCACCTCTATCGATACGATCTTCCACTGCTGACCGAGGAGCTTCGTAACTGACACACGCCCCCTCCGACACGTGTGCAGTACCGACTGCATCTTTTTACCTGCGCGAGGCGAGTTCATATGCGGATCAGGCTTGTGCACGGAGAGCCACACCCTGATCAGCATAATTCTCCAACACTGTCAGCCAGCAGAGGTCGTAATTGCACCGGTTATGAGGAACCCTGGTCCGGCTTTCCCATCCCTGAACAACAGCCAATGGTTGTTCATGTGGCCGCCCAGCCCAGCCGGTTGTATTCGAAATCCCGGCTCTGGTGCGCTAGCATGACTTACTGCCAAACTAATTGCCAACAAATTTTCTACAAGGCTATGTCTAGTGTGCAAGCATTACATTAAATATGCAGCAGACAGCGTGAGATAAGAACTCCAACTCTTGGCCAGTTATCATATACAGTACAAATCATATTTATAATATATGAATAATGTTTTATTTTAAAGGTTTTCTAACATTATAATTCACAATACTGTCTGCCTTAGGAAGAAGCTTGAATAAGTAAAACTCCCATGAGTGCAATAAGTGCTCTTCAAAACAGTGCTGGCTAAAAAATAACATAAATACCACTTTTCAATTCACAAATGTATTGTAATACAAAATCTGATCTTATATTTTGATTTGACGACAACGTTAAATTGATATATTTGAAAATGGCCATTGTTTAACATATAAATAATACTCTGAGTACATTATAAATAAGCTGTAAAGTCCTTGTATGATCATCTAAGGCCTGGTGTACATTAACATGAATACATTTTAAATGCCGATAGATGTTAATGGTTCGTTTTAAAATAGGACACTTGGCATGCACATGTATCTAATACATAAAAATACCATTATCCATAATGCCGTTAATGCCGTTTTTAACATTTAATAGTGTTCTACTCTCATTTCTGTGCACTACATAAGGTGCAACATACAGACACACTGTATAGAGCGCTACAAAGTCAATGTGAAGTCATTCAGTATTTATCTTTCTTACTTCTCAATTTCCCCACAGTTCATACAGTTTCATTATGATGAGGGTCTAAACACAACCTGCAGTTTACAAGATTGTATGTTATGGAATTTTTGAGACTGGGTGTCAGCTCTATTTTCCCATTTTCAATAGTAAATACAGTGTATCACAAAAGTGAGTACACCCCTCACATTTCTGCAAATATTTCATTATATCTTTTCATGGGACAACACTATAGACATGAAACTTGGATATAACTTAGAGTAGTCAGTGTACAGCTTGTATAGCAGTGTAGATTTACTGTCTTCTGAAAATAACTCAACACACAGCCATTAATGTTTAAATAGCTGGCAACATAAGTGAGTACACCCCACAGTGAACATGTCCAAATTGTGCCCAAATGTGTCGTCGTCCCTCCCTGGTGTCATGTGTCAAGGTCCCAGGTGTAAATGGAGAGCAGGGCTGTTAAATTTGGTGTTTTGGGTACAATTCTCTCATACTGGCCACTGGATATTCAACATGGCACCTCATGGCAAAGAACTCTCTGAGGATGTGAGAAATAGAATTGTTGCTCTCCACAAAGATGGCCTGGGCTATAAGAAGATTGCTAACACCCTGAAACTGAGCTACAGCATGGTGGCCAAGGTCATACAGCGGTTTTCCAGGACAGGTTCCACTCTGAACAGGCTTCGCCAGGGTCGACCAAAGAAGTTGAGTCCACGTGTTCGGCGTCATATCCAGAGGTTGGCTTTAAAAAATAGACACATGAGTGCTGCCAGCATTGCTGCAGAGGTTGAAGATGTGGGAGGTCAGCCTGTCAGTGCTCAGGCCATACGCCGCACACTGCATCAACTCGGTCTGCATGGTCGTCATCCCAGAAGGAAGCTGACGCACAAGAAAGCCCGCAAACAGTTTGCTGAAGACAAGCAGTCCAAGAACATGGATTACTGGAATTCCCTGTGGTCTGACGAGACCAAGATAAACTTGTTTGGCTCAGATAGTGTCCAGCATGTGTGGCGGCGCCCTGGTGAGAAGTACCAAGACAACTGTATCTTGCCTACAGTCAAGCATGGTGGTGGTAGCATCATGGTCTTGGGCTGCATGAGTGTTGCTGGCACTGGGGAGCTGCGGTTCATTGAGGGAAACATGAATTCCAACATGTACTGTGACATTCTGAAACAGAGCATGATCCCCTCCCTTCGAAAACTTTTCCAACAGGATAACGACCCCAAACACAACCTCCAAGATGACAACTGCCTTGCTGAGGAAGCTGAAGGTAAAGGTGATGGACTAAACCCAATTGAGCACGTGTGGCGCATCCTCAAGTGGAAGGTGGAGGAGTTCAAGGTGTCTAACATCCACCAGCTCCGTGATGTCATCATGGAGGAGTGGAAGAGGATTCCAGTAGCAACCTGTGCAGCTCTGGTGAATTCCATGCCCAGGAGGGTTAAGGCAGTGCTGGATAATAATGGTGGTCACACAAAATATTGACACTTTGGGCACAATTTGGACATGTTCACTGTGGGGTGTACTCACTTATGTTGCCAGCTATTTAGACATTAATGGCTGTGTGTTGAGTTATTTTCAGAAGACAGTAAATCTACACTGCTATACAAGTTGTACACTGACTACTCTAAGTTATATCCAAGTTTTATTTCTATAGTGTTGTCCCATGAAAAGATATAATAAAATATTTGCAGAAATGTGAGGGGTGTACTCACTTTTGTGATACACTGTATATATACACTGATCAGCCATAACATTAAAACCACCTCCTTGTTTCTACACTCACTGTCCATTTTATCAGCTCTACTTACCATATAGAAGCACCTTGCAGTTCTACAATTACTGACTGTAGTCCATCTGTTTCTCTGCATGCTTTGTTAGCCTCCTTTCAGCCTGTTCTTCAATGGTCAGGACCCCCACAGGACCACCACAGAGCAGGTATTATTCGGGTGTTGGATCATTCTCAGCACTGCAGTGTCACTGACATGATGGTGGTGTGTTAGTGTGTGTTGTGCTGGTATGAGTGGATCAGACACAGCTGTCACTGCTGGACTGAGAATAGTCCACCAACCAAAAATCTCCAGCCAACAGCGCCCCGTGGGAAGCGTCCTGTGACCACTGATGAAGGTCTAGAAGATGACCAATTCAAACAGCAGCAATAGATGAACGATCGTCTCTGACTTAACATCTACAAAGTGGACCAACTAGGTAGGAGTGTCTAATAGAGTGGACAGTGAGTGGACACGGTATTTAAAAACTCCAGCAGCACTGCTGTGTCTGATTCACTCATACCAGCACAACACACACCAACACACCACCACCATGTCATTGTCACTACAGTGCTGAGAATGATCCACCACCTAAATAATACCTGCTCTGTAATGGTCCTGTGGGGGTCCTGACCATTGAAGAACAGGGTGAAAGCAGGCTAAAACAGTATGTAGAGAAATAGATGGACTATAGTAGTAGTAGTAGTAATTGTAGAACTACAAAGTGCTCTATATGGTAAGTGGAGCTGATAAAATGGACAGTGTGTGGTTTTAATGTTATGGTTGATTGGTGTATATAAAAGATGTGAGAGTAGAAAGGCAAAAAAAAAGCATTTAAAAATGATCAAATGTTAGTGAGGACCAGGTCTACTACTCTATCATAGTTTACATTACAGCTCTGGATTCAAAGTTAATGACATAAAACACATAATGCTATAAAACACTGCAGTGGTAAACATTCAGTTTTTCAGTTAGGGACACTAATATGTGTTACAGCGCAGGAAAGGCCTTACATCATAAATTTTGATGTTTACATTTGCCAAGTACATTTTTTGAAAAACAGAGATCCAGGTTCTGGCATTTCAAATATCTTCAGAAATATAAAAAAGAAGCATGCAAGAAGATTGCAGTCAGACTAACTAACTAACTAACTATATATATATATATATATATACAGTGTATCACAAAAGTGAGTACACCTCTTACATTTCTGCAAATATTTCATTATATCTTTTCATGGGTCAACACTATAGACATGAAACTTGGATATAACTTAGAGTAGTCAGTGTACAACTTGTATAGCAGTGTAGATTTACTGTCTTCTGAAAATAACTCAACACACAGCCATTAATGTCTAAATAGCTGGCAACATAAGTGAGTACACCCCACAGTGAACATGTCCAAATTGTGCCCAAAGTGTCAATATTTTGTGTTACCACCATTATTATCCAGCACTGCCTTAACCCTCCTGGGCATGGAATTCACCAGAGCTGCACAGGTTGCTACTGGAATCCTCTTCCACTCCTCCATGATGACATCACGGAGCTGGTGGATGTTAGACACCTTGAACTCCTCCACCTTCCACTTGAGGATGCGCCACAGGTGCTCAATTGGGTTTAGTCCATCACCTTTACCTTCAGCTTCCTCAGCAAGGCAGTTGTCATCTTGGAGGTTGTGTTTGGGGTCGTTATCCTGTTGGAAAACTGCCATGAGGCCCAGTTTTCAAAGGGAGGGGATCATGCTCTGTTTCAGAATGTCACAGTACATGTTGGAATTCATGTTTCCCTCAATGAACTGCAGCTCCCCAGTGCCAGCAACACTCATGCAGCCCAAGACCATGATGCTACCACCACCATGCTTGACTGTAGGCAAGATACAGTTGTCTTGGTACTTCTCACCAGGGCGCCGCCAGACATGCTGGACACCATCTGAGCCTAACAAGTTTATCTTGGTCTCGTCAGACCACAGGGCATTCCAGTAATCCATGTTCTTGGACTGCTTGTCTTCAGCAAACTGTTTGCGGGCTTTCTTGTGCGTCAGCTTCCTTCTGGGATGATGACCATGCAGACCGAGTTGATGCAGTGTGCGGCGTATGGTCTAAGCACTGACAGGCTGACCTCCCACGTCTTCAACCTCTGCAGCAATGCTGGCAGCACTCATGTGTCTATTTTTTAAAGCCAACCTCTGGATATGACGCCGAACACGTGGACTCAACTTCTTTGGTCGACCCTGGCGAAGCCTGTTCCGAGTGGAACCTGTCCTGGAAAACCGCTGTATGACCTTGGCCACCATGCTGTAGCTCAGTTTCAGGGTGTTAGCAATCTTCTTATAGCCCAGGCCATCTTTGTGGAGAGCAACAATTCTATTTCTCACATCCTCAGAGAGTTCTTTGCCATGAGGTGCCATGTTGAATATCCAGTGGCCAGTATAAGAGAATTATACCCAAAACACCAAATTTAACAGCCCTGCTCCCCATTTACACCTGGGACCTTGACACATGACACCAGGGAGGGACAACGACACATTTGGGCACAATTTGGACATGTTCACTGTGGGGTGTACTCACTTATGTTGCCAGCTATTTAGACATAAATGGCTGTGTGTTGAGTTATTTTCAGAAGACAGTAAATCTACACTGCTATACAAGCTGTACACTGACTACTCTAAGTTATATCAAAGTTTCATGTCTATAGTGTTGTCCCATGAAAAGATATAATGAAATATTTGCAGAAATGTGAGGGGTGTACTCACTTTTGTGATACACTGTATATATATATATATATATATATATATATATATATATATATATATATATATATATGCACCGATCAGGCATAACATTATGACCACCTTCCTAATGTTGTATCTAACACATCAACTTTGAGAATAAAATGTTAACTTGCTGCCTAATATATCCCACCCACTAACAGTGATATTCACTTCACCTGTCAGTGGTCATAATGTTGCCTGGTCGGCGTATATATACATAGCAAGTTAGTAAGGTACTTCATACAATAACGTCATATTATGAAATAGAAGGCTTAAATCCAAGTTCTAAAAATGTGTCATAAATTGTATTTTTGGTTACTTTTTAGTAATTTTAAATACATTCTGACTTTAACACACCATAAGAAATGGTTATGTACTCTTTCAAGTTAATAGACATATTTTTATTTCACCTCTGGCATACCTATCTATACCTCTATAACATAACTACAATTGGGTCAACCCTAGGTTTCTCTCATGATCTCTAGAATACAACCCAGAGCCAATGGTTCAGTCCTGTTCTGCCTTAATCTCATGTTTCTATATAGTAAATACTATTGTACTCTGTCCAGGTATGAAAGGTGAGAATGCATTGCTGAAACTAGACTAAAAACTCTGATTTATCTGATTTAAGGGAACATAAAGCTAAGAGAGCACAGAGCTGAGAGAACGGAGTCAGTGATCAGAGAGTATATAGAAGTGAGGAATCATTACAATAAGAATATGGCCGATAGAGCCGATAAAACGTACACACAAGGGGCAGAGAGCAAGGACTCGACACGATAGGACTGAGGGAATTTAGAGCAGTGGGAACACAAAGCTGAGACGACAAAGGACTAAGAGAACATTGGGTTGAGTAAATTAAGAGCAGTAGGAATGAATTGAAGAAACAGTTCCAGGGTTTGGACTCATAAAAACATATATTTGCATAGCCGCTACATGAGATAAGGGGCGGGACTAAGCCGGATGTGGACTCGCTCTCAGACCAGTGCGATTACGACCTCTGCTGGCTGGTTGGTGGCGCCTGCACAGAGATGGGAAAAGAGTGCGGTAGAGGGTGTGGCCCTCCGTGCACAGTGCTGTACCGCACTGCACTCGTCAAGTGTAGGTGATAAGATGTTCAATTGCTGTGCACGTGTCGGAGGGGGCGTGGAGCAGCCTCGTCCTCCCCAATCGGGAGCAGGGACCAGCATTAGTGAGAGGATGATTGACGGGTAGAAATTGGATGCGCTAAAGTCTGAGAAAAAGGGGTAAAATAAAAAATAAAAACATATATTTACTCTAACATTTACTGTAAATATTTTACATCTTAAACACACTGCACTTCATTATATCTGTATACGTAATCACTGTAGGCATGTTAGTCTAAAATCCCACTGCAATCTCACTAACAATGAACCAGCTGCAGCACCAGAGGTGCTGTTTATTTTTGACACAGGTCATAAAGAAATCATAAATTAATGCTGGTCAGGGATTAAGGGCTTAATGTGTTAAAAAAGCTCTGTTTTCACTTGTCCACACTAAATTGCCACTTAAGGTCAGACGTGTTTTGTAGTTTTAATGTAGATGGAAAGCACAGATTGGCTTTAAGTGACTGATACTAGCAACAAGTAAGCTTGTGTTCCCATGTTTCTTATGGTTTGCCTGGGTTAGGGTTAGCTGCTTTGACATCATCATCACGTGAAAATCTTCTTCCCCTTGAAGCTTCTTTGAGTGGTCCAAAAAGGTGGAAATCAGATGTCTCAGTCTCTCAGACATGACCAATTACTACGACTTACTAGTGCGGAAACTTTTTGAAGATACCTCGTAATAATAAAACATGTTCAATGTGTATGTATGTAAGTATGTATGTATACATGTATACATGTATGTATGTATACACCAGTCATTTTGTAATACCTTCTTTCCAATAATTAGTTATATGTCATTTAAATAATCTAGCTTTTACTCCGTCACACGTGTAATAGTTGATGGCTCAATACCGAATGAGATCTGATTTGCCATTTTACACACAGGGTTACAACAAAACTCCTCACTCAAGTGCATTTTTGGTTGAATTGATCTGAACTTACCTAACTTACCTTTGTTTAATACTGAATTTGTATGTTTTATGGTAAAAGGCATTCTTGTTTTCAGTCCTGGAGGCCCACTGCCCTTTAGAGATTCATATTTTCCCTGCTTACAGCATACCTGATCCAGCTCATGAAGCTAAATTAGGTGTGCTGGAAGTAGTGGAAACCAGTGAGCCTTCAGGATAAGTGTTCAAAAATTGCATTCTAATTCATTCTGATTGGTCCGTCATCTGGCTTCCGTTAGAGGTAGAAGCCAGTGGTTGAAAGATCTGGTAGAGGAGGGTGGGGCATGTTGCTGGATGCAGTTGTCACGTTGTTGTTAGGGAGAGGGCAGCTTCCTGCGTATGCTGTACTGGTGGGGTAGGGGACGCAGCCATTTTCCATCTGGGACGAGATGACAAAACAGTATAAAAGAAAATCACTCTGTGATATGAGATTTATTAACCAATGGGCTTCTACTGAGCAAGCACAAGTAAAATGTGGGAGTGGTCAATGTAGGTCAATGGTGTTTATGCTTGACTGGGCAGCTTTATTTCCATTTGAAAGCTCTGACCCTGAATGCGCAAACCCAAACAACACTAACTAGGACTGTCCACTAGACATTGAAATATGCCTCTTGCCTACACAAATCTTCAAATTTTTATATTAATATTATTACATATTAAACAATAAAACCAGAAATTAAACAGAGAGAGAGAGAACAAGCTTCAAATCCTGCCTGTGGCGAGACGGTCTTGTTGAGCCTAATAGGGACGGATAGGAACTCATCGTGTCACAATGGACCCCCATAGTGCCCTCCCATAGAGATCCCCTCACGTCTTTGAATTTTTTCTTCCTTTCACCTCTACTACATCCACTTTATTAGAGCCCTACTTCCAAAAATGTCTTTTACAAATGTAATATCTTTAATAAGTTACTTGGTTAACACTACAAATACTGTATTATTGTACAACCCCAAATCAAAAACTATGGGGCAGTATGGAAAATGCAAATAAAATAAAAATGCAGTAGATATTTCATGTTTTATCTGCTCAGCTTCATTTGATTTATTAATAAACATCCATTCCTGCATTTCAGGCCACCGACACATGAAAAGCTGGGACGGGGGCAATTTAGGGCTAGTAATGAGGTGAAAAAACTAAATAATTATGTGATTCCAAACAGGTGATTGTAATCATGGTTTGGTACAAAAGCAGCATCCAGGAAAGGCTGAGTCTTTAATGAGCAAAGATGATCAGAGGATTTCCAGTTTGATCTCCATAATATCGTTAAATGATTCAAGGAATCGGGAGGAATTTCAATGCGTAAAGACCAAGGGTGCAAGATTAAGCTGAACTCCTGTGATCTTCAATCCCTCAGACGGCACTGCATCAAGAACCACCACTCAACAATAGCTGATATAACCACATGGGTGAGGGATTACTTTGGTAAACCTTTGTCAAGCACTACAATACAGTTAGAGTTACATGCACAAATGCCACTTAAAACTTTACTATGCAAAAAAGAAACATCGACTTCTCTGGGTTTGGAGGCATCTAGGATGGACCATAACACAGTGGAAATGTGTATTGTGGTCAGATGAATCAGCATTCCAGGTCTTTTTTGGAAGAAATGGACGCCGGGTGCTACGGACCAAAGAGAAAAGGACCATCCAGACTGTTATCAGCGACAAGTCCAAAAGCCAGGGTGTGTCATGGTATGTTGGGAAAGGTCATTAACACTTTGTCTGTGATGGCAGCATTAATGCAGAAAAGTACATTGAGTACAAAGTGGTAAATGCTTTACTGTCCTAACTTTTTTGGAATGTGTTGCAGGCCTGAAATGCAGGAATGGATGTTTATTAATAAAGAAATGCTCTTGACCAGACAAAACAAGCAATATCTCAGGTTCCTCCTGTCTGCAATCAAATAAAAGTCAACGTAAATGTAAGAAACTCAGTGTGTTTTTTTTATTATATGCATTTTCCATGCTGTCCCAACTTTTTCTGATTTGAGGTTGTATGATTATAATTTTATAATCTGGCATAAAAGAGGTCATAAATCATTTCTTACCTTGCTGTAGGTGGAGTCATGGGGTTGTGCAGGATCTGATATTTTATAAATGTTCAAGAAGGGAGAGTTCTGCTCCTGTGAGGAGTTCTGATTAATCCAAGAGTAATTTGGCTGTTTCTGATAAACCTGCTGATAGGATGAGGAGGTCGCTGGACCACTTTGAAATTCACTATTGCTCTGGCTGAACTCCACACCGGATCCGGTGGCTATATTATTATCATCCACATGGGCATGGCTACCAGCAGAGAATAACTGGTCCATGTTATCTACGTAGTTATATTCTTGCGACTGGGTGGCGGTGGAGAATCGTTTCTGAGAGGGACATTCTGATTGCATCTGGTACCAAGAGTGCTGCTGTAATTGTGAGGGTTCCTCCAGACTGGGTTGTTGAGGGTCCCAGTAACCATTCTGAAATCCTGTGATTGTGTTAACAAGTACAGATCTGTGCTGAGAATAAGAAATCACACCAGGGTCACTAACCTGTGAATCAGTAATCCAGTTTGGGGTTTTTTGTTGCAGGGATTGAGAGTTTAAGTGCTGCTGCATCTGCTGCGAGAGTTGCAGGATTGGAGACGAATACTTAGGATGTTGGATGGGCAAATAAGGACCTGAAACGGACGTCGTTGAACTTGATGAGCCCTGTATTGGGTCCACAATGTCTGACACAGTAAGGGGGAGGAGACTATTCCCATTATTTGTCTGCGTCTCCAGCGAGTTATGGATATAGGACAGGATTTCGTCGCTGGTAAGTAGATCATTAAGTGAGGGGACATAATCCGATTCCACTTCCACCTGAATCATCCTCTCGTCCAAAAGCAGCAGCTCCAAGTCCTCTGCATTTAGTCTGAGATTTTCTAGTGCATTAAATAACTCACTGTTGGAGCAGCTCTCCTCATTCTCCAGAGATAGAGAATCCAAAGTGGCTAGCAAGGGGTCAAAACTAGTCGACGCTTCAGGCTTGGCGCTTCCAGTTCCACCACTTTCAACAGATGCAAAAAATGTACTCTTGTTGTCCTGCATGCTAAATAGGCTGCTATGGTACGACATTTTGGGTTCTGCTGCAGGCTGGCAGACGTAAACAGACTCATCCTGCCTCATCATTGCACCAAGCAGGGAGCTAGGGTCCAGGGTGTCTTTAAAGCTTTTGTCAACTTTTTTCCCTTTGGCCTTCTTGGCTTTCCCACTCTTGCCCTTGGCTACCATGTTATCGGAGAAGCCAGGGACAGGAGAGCTGGTCTGATACAACAAAGCCTCCCCTGTTGCAAAGGTAAAAGGGAGCTGGATGGAGCGTTTTCTTAGGTGTTCACCTCCTTCTTCCTCCCTGGGTGAGATATAAAGCTAGAATTAGTAGATGATCAATAAAAGACCTAGCAAATCCGTTTCCCAGAACATAAACACTTACCCGAGAGGTCTCTGAGTGGCAATTATGTAATCAGGTCTGCCATTCTTATAGATGAGTCTGGCATTGGCTTGCACCCATTTCCACTGGTTTTCCTTGGTAAGGAGTCGAAACACCGTAAGCCCGCTTTCGCCAGTTTTAATCACTGCAAGAACCAATTTCAATCAATTTTAAAATGATCTTAACAATGTAGACGGCATTCGAGTGTAACAAGGCAGTGTAGTAGCTGTTAAATACAGAAAGCATAAAGAAATAATTGTTATAGGTTATAGATTTACTGCTAAAGCTGCTAATGCTGTTATCAAAAGACCAAGGGTAAAGGATTGCTAAGTCGTGCATGTGGTCTCCTCCCAAAAGCATCGACCAAATACTTACTGCGCACATGGTTCTCTGCACAGTACAGCATGTCAGCCGCATGGATGAACTGGTAGCCCGTACCTCGAGCTCGTAACTCTGCCTCGGTGTAACCCAGAACAATTTTACCTCTGTAATACAAGTAATAGAAGTGACACTTTATGCTCTGGATTAATTTGATCAGCTCCACTATCCATATAGAAGCACTTTGTAGTTCTACAATTACTGACTGTATTCCATCTGTCTCTCTGCATGCTTTGTTAGCCCCCTTTCATGCTATTCTTCAATGGTCAGGACTCTCTCCGGGCTACTACAGAGCAGGTATTATTTAGGTGGTGGGTCATTCTCAGCACTGCAGTGACACTGACATGGTGGTGGTGTGTTATTGTGTGTTGTGCTGGTATGAGTGGACCTCACTGTCACTGCTGGACTGAGAAAAGTCCACCAACCAAAAACATCAAGCCAACAGCACCCCATAGGCAGGGTCCTGTGACCACTGATGAAGGTCTACAAGATGACCAACTCAAACAGCAGCAATAGATAAGCAATCGTCTCTGACTTAACATCTACAAGGTGGACCAACTAGGTAGGAGTGTCTAATAGAGTGGACAGTGAGTGGACACAGTGTTTAAAAACTCCAGCAGCGCTGCTGTGTCTGATCCACTCATACCAGCACAACACACACTAACACACCACCACCATGGCAGTGTGTTGCAGTGCTGAGAATGATCCACCACCTAAATAATACCTGCTCGGTGGTGGTCCTGTGGGGGTCCTGACCATTGAAGAACAGAGTAAAAGCAGGTTTAAAAAGTATGCAGAGAAACAGATGGACTACAGTCAGTAATTGTAGAACTTAAATATGTGGAGCTGATAAAATGGACAGTGAGTGTAGAAACAATACAGTACAATAGAAATAATATTTAATAAATGAAAATGCAGTTACTTGGCATCACAGGCCATAGGGGTGAAGTCAAGCTTGTGTTTGGTTCTAAAGATCATGTTCTTGGTCCGAATCTCCAGAATGGATGGTGCCTGAAGTGGCATTGCTATTGAAAACAGGGCTAACTGGGGTGGGGCTGGACCTCCGTTATCCAGTCGCCTGTTCTGGCCATGGAGGAACTTCAGACGGCCTTGAAAATTCAGCGCCTGAAAATCAAAAGATCAGAAGATCAAAATGACAAAAATAAACCCACTGTTCTCCAATTTGATGTATTCAGGTCGAAATGATAAAGCTAATTTACAAGATGTGAAAGATTACTAAGTACAAATTTACCTAGTGAACAAAGCATCTTACCAGAAAGCCTGATGAGTTGTCGAGCAGACAGCGGAAGCGACAGATAAAGTTCCTCTCCAAGAAGGATGAGTTCTCTGGAGGGAGCCGGTCAGGCTTATAAGCCACAGAAGGAGAAGTGGATTCTGGATCTGACACACACACACACACACACACACACACACACACACACACACACACACACACTTAGGACAGTGCTACATTAAAAGTCACTGAGCTTTAAGGAGGTTGATAGTATAAGGCACATGACAGCCCTCTTGGAGTCTGCCAAAAGGCACCTAGAGGACTCTTAACCAATAAGAAACCATGAGATTCTCTGGTCTGATGAAACCAAAATTAAACTTTTTGGCCTAAATACCAAGCGTCACATCTGTAGGAAACCACGCACCGATCATCACCTGGCTAATGCCATCCCTACAGTGAAGTATGGTGGTGGCAGCATCATGATGTGAGGGACCGGGGCGACTAGTCCTGATAGAGGGAAACATAAATGCAGCTAAGTACACCGAGATCCTTGAAGAAAACCTGCCCCAGAGAGCTCTGGACCTCCGGGGGGGGTGAAGGTTTACCCTCCAACATGACAACGATTTGAGTCTATGAATGTCCTTGAGTGGCCCAGCCAGAGCCCAGACCTGAATCCAATCGAACATCTGTGGAAGGAGCTGAAAATGGCTGTGTACCGACGCTCCCCATCCAACCTGACGGAGCTTGCAAGGATATGCCAAGAGGAATGGGCAAAAATGTCCAGAACCAAGTGTGCCAAGCTCTTAGCTTCTTTCCCAAGACGCCTTGAAGCTGTAATTGCTGCCAAAGGTGCATCAACCAAGTATTAGGCTAAGGGTGTGTACAGATATGTAACCCCTAAATAATCTTCATTGAGTGTAGATGTTTGAGGCAAAAAAGAACTCAATCTATTATAGAATAAGTCTGTAACATAATAAAACGTGGAGAAGCTTGACGTGTCGGTGTGTACTGAACTTACTATGCGTGTCATCACTGACTGGTTGGTGGTCTGCAGTAGGAGGGTTTAGAGCCCAGTGCAGATTGTGCCTGAACGCCTGCTGATCCTCCGTATGGATTAACTCAAACACACTCTGATGAAGTACATCCGTCTGAGCAAAAGAGAAAAAGAGATGGACAAATATAGACACACTTTGTAGTTCTACAATTACTGACTGTAGTCCATCTGCTTCTCTGCATGCTTTCTTAGCCCCCTTTTCATGCTGTTTTTCAATGGTCAGGACCCCCACAGGACCACTACAGAGCAGGTATTATTTAGGTGGTGGATGATTCTCAGCACTGCAGTGACACTGACATGGTGGTGGTGTGTTAGTGTGTGTTGTGCTTGTACGAGTGGATCAGACAAAGCAGCACTGATGGAGTTTTTAAACACCTCACTGTCACTGTTGTACTGAGAATAGTCCACCAACCAAAAATATCCAGCCAACAGCGCCCCATGGGCAGCGTCCTGTGACCACTGATGAACGTCTACAAGATGACCAACTCTAACAGCAGCAATAGATGAGCGATCGTCTCTGACTTTACATCTACAAGGTGGACCAACTAGGTAGGAGTGTCTAATAGAGTGGACAGTGAGTGGACACAATATTTAAAAACAACACACACTAACACACCACCACCATGTCAGTGTCACTGCAGTGCTGAGAATGATCCACCTCCCAAATAATACCTGCTCTGTGGTGGTCCTGTGGGGGTCCTGACCATTAAAGAACAGCATGGTTAGCAAGGGGGCTAACAAAGCATGCAGAGAAACAGATGGACTACAGTCAGTAATTGTAGAACTACAAAGTGCTTCTATATGGTAAGTGGAGCTGATAAAATGGACAGTGAGTGTAGAAACAAGGAGGTGGTTTTAATGTTATGGCTGATCAGTGTTATGTATACATGACAAATATATGTACATTTGGGTGTGGTTGTGTGCGAGTTGCAGTTTACCTGGTGGAATCCTAGATAATCTTGAATGGTTTGCGAGGTGTAGAATATGACTCCATCTGACGTAACCACCAGCACAAACCCATTGAGAGCCTATATACAAACACACACACACACAAGGTTGACTAGTTGGATGGCAGACTTTGATTGAGTCACCCATAGCAACCGTCTATAAGGGGTTTCGCATATTATTCCTATGTCTATGCTGGTGTTTTCCCAGTTGGAGAACTGGCTTTTCTATACTGTAGTATGTCTGCGTTTGGTGTCTGTTGACCTGCAATGGATCGGCACCCTTTGCACTGCATATTTCCACCTTGCGTCCAGTGTTTCCAGGTGGTGCCAGTCTGGTGGAAGCCTGTGGGAAGGTCTATGGGTAAACGTGCTGAAGGCTTTTACTGTTTTGAATAATAGATAGACTCAGTGTGTGCATTATTTAGAAAGGCCAGACTGAAAATGGAAGACAAACAAACCTGCACACAGCACCTTCTACTCATCATCTTAGGTATTGATTAAGTTATCCACAGACAAGAGTCATTAGCATGATCTTAAGGAACATAATATTGCTACTCTCTGGACAGTCTCTTTACAGGCATGTGTTATGAGATGAAGCTGCCCATCAAATAAATTCTGTTTCCTTAAACTGAAGGGTTTAGATGCCAGATCCCAGACTCCAGTGTATAAAATGGTCCAGAATCAAACAAATACCTGTAAAATCAGTTCTCCCTCTGGTAGCCGTCTGTCCTCCTGATTACTGCTGGGCAGCAACGTTTTAGTAGTGTGATTCTTTAGGGCAACTAAAAACAACATACATACAGACAGACAGAAGATAAGAAAAAGCTACAGTGGTACCTTGTCCATCATAACCGTCAGATTCACTCTGTAAGCCCCACATGTATGTGTGTTTAGTTGGAATTTCCTCCTGTTTCACTTTTAAACGTGTGTTACAGCTCGGGCTGCTAAGCAATTGTGAGAATCAGCAATCTCTTCACTAATGAAACTCCTCGCTCATTGTTTTAGTACAATAAGTCATGTTAAGCTTTGTGCACCGCCACACTCCATAGAAAGTAACGGCACAGCCAGCTCAAAAGCGTTTTGCCTCTTCTCATGTGAATGCACCTTTACTGAACGGAATATGGTATTTCAAGGTCAAGCATCTCCACGATTAAGAAGTATAAGGAAACAATAAATAAGTAAGGGTAAAGTGCAGGTTTTACAGGACAGTGAAACTTATCAGCAGGTTTCCCATACATCCTTATGAGAAAAATACCTTGAAACTAAACGGCTTTGAAACTCTACGCCACTCCCAGAACCAATTGACCATGCAAACATTAGAAAAACAGTATTTATTGTTGACCATGTTTGCATCACATTTTATTTAACTGGCACTTATTATTTAGTTTGTTAGTTGTCATCGTATCAGATAAGTCATTAGCTTCACAACCATACAGAGCTTTGCTGTAGTCTGTAGCTTCATATAACACACGTTTTAATAGGAGATCTGGTCTGGTATGCAGGTGGGTCAGTCCATCACCCAATAGCACACAGTTATCAAGCAAACGTGTACATATACACTCCCAAAATTCAACTGTTACACCTGTAATGAACTAAAAATTCATTGTAAACAAACAGCAATGAACTTGTCTGGCAGAGGACACATGTAGGGATGGAAAGACGGGCAAAATTACTCCAAGAGTCCATAGTCTGAGATTAGCAGTACACAGTAGAAGAAGAATGACTTTATTTGTCATATATACAAATACACGTCTACAGTACATTGTATGGTGCCCCTGGAGCAGAGAGAATTAAGGCAGCATGGCAGAGATGGGATTCAAACTCTTAACCTTTCAGTTGATAGCCCAAAGCCCTACCCACTAGGCTACCACTGTCCTAATAGCATTCTACAGTAAGACACAACCTCCATGCTAACAGATGATTTGGAAAGGGGGTGCAATCTTCTACCATATGTTGGTTTTCAGACATAACAGAAGCTTCTACAGTTCCCGGAGGAACAGGGAGAACATACAAATTCCACACAGAAAGGACCTGGACCACCCCAACTTGGAATCAAACCCAGGATCATCTTGCTGTAAGGCGACAGTGCAACCTACTGACACAAAAAACTTAAAGTACTCAAATGTAGTAGAGGGTCTGTAATGTTTTAGACCTTGTTAGGTCACATGGCACAATAAAATCCACACAAAAAAGGTTTAATCAGCTCAGAATTAGATTTTTTACTATGGCCAAATCAGTCCTGACCTTACTGCAGTTCATCTCACCCACTCTGTATCTTTTCTTTCACCTGTCAGAATGAATTTGAATAACGCAGGGGTGACAGGAGCGATAGGCTTAGAGGAGAGAGGTGGAAAGACAGCGGGGGGTAGAAAGAGTGAAAGCATGTTTCTCATCAAATATTAACAATTCCAGAGGTTTGGGGAGGTGGCACCCGCCAATGACATCACAAGGACATAACGATTCTAACTGGCTGAAATGAAATCAGCGGTTTTGCTGGGGAGCCAACAAACGATCAAAACATCAAAACACTACATACAGAACACAAACACTGGCCTTTTCATCTATCCTCACTGCTGGCAAAGAGGAATAGAACAAATCTCACACAGTGCAGACGCAACACACATATAAACTTAATATTCAGCTGACTGTTAATCATCGTATTTAAAAAAATCATGTTTGCCAGATGTTCCACTGTGCTGCCCAATAAAAACAATAATAGTAATGTGTGTTCAAATGGCACAGCAGCCTATTATGCTTCCTCCCAATCTAGTCGTATCCAACTACCCAATTGCATTACGCTTCCTCTCTACTGATGTTGACCTCCACTCTGACTGGGGAGAGCCGTGACTACCACATGCCCCCTCTGACACGTGTGCAATAGCTGAATGCATCTTTTCACTTCATATGTGGATCAGCTTAGTGTACGGAGAGACACACCCTGATCCTCATTATCCCTCGTCTCTGTGCGGGCGCAATCGATCAGCCAGCAGAGGTCATAATTGCATCAGTTATGAGGAATCCCCTCCGGCACCCGCCTTGAACAACAGCCAATCATTGTTCGTGTAGGCACCCAGCCTGCCGGATGGCAGAGCTGAGATTCGAACCAACGAGTTTGTGACCTGAGCGCCTGTCCACCAAATCTTAACAGTGCTATTGGCCAGCCAGGTGTCTACACAGACATGACTGAGGATGGTTGGAGGAAGCATAATACTCAACGTAATACCGTAAATGCACTGTAACCGTGCAGACACTCACTGCTGAAGAAGTTCTTGGTGCGCAGGTAGCTCACACTCAGGCGCAGAATGGACAGTTTATCCAGACTAGATGTGATGTCATCGGGAAACGGCAGCAAACGTGAGAGACGATCCAGCTCCGAATTCAAACGATCACGATGGCGCTTAGATGGGTTTGACTTAACCCCCTCCGCTGGGGCCTGCTTTACACTGTGTGCACACACAAGCACACATTTTATAGTACATACTTCGTACATGCATATGCATTTTACCCATACCATACCCATTTCTCTACTGCATGCAGCACACCCACACAGGTCAGGGAGTGCTACAGACTAGCACACACCCCTTCCAATGCATGGAGGCACCAACTGCTTTTTTAACACCTAAAGAGGATCACGCTATGCTACCTCTATTCACCTGTCAGACATTTACCTCCGTCAGACACAGCCAGCTGTCTCTAGTGATGATCTGAATAGACCAGCTGGACCAGTAAAACTTAATTTGTCCAAAATTAATTAATTTTTTTAATAATTTATAAATAATATAAATGTTACATGGTTTCATTGTTCCTTTAAATCTCTCATAATGTTAATTACATTTTAATTCCAATTCCATTCCAGAAAGATAAATAATTATATAAAATTATATTTAATAATTATATAAAATACAATGTGATAAGAAATAATTAGTGTTAATTACTTGAAGCTGCCCAAAATTATTCTAATAATCATTTCTAAAAATCAAAATAATATAACGACTATAAAAAATAATACAAGCAATATGTATAATTACTGTAATACATAAAACCAGTTTGCACAGTGTAATTGTAGGACAACACAATTAGCACATGCCATTTGGAACAGTCAGTCCACCAACATTTGGAGAAGAGAAAAAACTTCCTAAGACCCCCTGCTCCGGCATGTTGCCCAATAATAATAATAATAATTACAATAATGTTAATATTAGCACAATGTCCTATTACACTTTCCCACCACTGGTGAAATCCGGGTTCGAAGCTCAGCTGTGCTATCGGTCAGCTAGGCATCTACACAGACAATATTGGCTATGTCTGATGGAAGCGCAATGGACAAAGTCCTGCAATGGATTGGCACCCTGTTCAGGATTAACTTGCCTCGCCCTCAATGTTTTCTGGTAAAACCAGACCCATTATTATCCTGTCCAGGTTAAAGCGGTTAATAAAAATAATAACAACAACAATAATAACAATAACAATAATAATAATGCAAAGAATAAAAAAACACAGCGTTTCTTACATTTACTTTGACTTTTATTTCATTGCAGACAGGATGAACCTGAGATATTTCATGTTTTGTCTGAAATGCAGGAATGGAAATTTATTAATAAATGAAATGAAGTTGAGTCTTGCAATCAAATAAAAGTAAATGTAAGGAACAATGAATTTTTATTTTAAAACATGTCTGTGAAACCCTAAATAAACACAATTGGGGGAACTTAAATGATAACTATAATAAATAATAATGATAATTTCACAAATGCTTAAACTGGCACAATGTTTGGTCACTTTTTTTCTTTTTTAAATGTGGGTTGTTTAAAACCGCACTCATACATATGCATGTACATATACACAGATATAATTCCATATATGTAAACAGCAAGTTATAACTATATAGTAATATTAATCATAGATATATAATCTTACATATATAACCTTATATTGAAATTAGATTTAACAAAAGCTTTCAAAAAATTACTGTCCCACACAACACGCACAAATAGAGATAAATTCACCTGCCTGCATTTACCAATTTTTGTATTATTTAAATGGGGTAAATTGTCACGTTATTAATTATTTGATTTATTATTATTATTATTATTATTATTTATTATTATTATTATTATTATATGATTTACTTTTTGGCTGTTATTTATTTGTTTTTGTTTAATGATTACATAAATTGTGATATTAGGTATTATATTAATTATTTCATCAATGCGCATCATTTAATAATCAGTATTTGTATAAGATATTAATAAAAAATGAATGAATAATAAAAAAAATTACAGGCCTACCAGTCTATCTATTGTGAAACCCTAAATAAACACAATTGGGGGAACTTAAATGATAACTATAATATATAATATGTAAATAATATATAAATAATAATGATAATATCACATATGCTTAAATTGGCACAATGTTTGGTCACTTTTTTCTTTTTTTAAATGTGGGTTGTTTAAAAACGCACTCCAATATTATTACATTATGGAACTAATAGCACATTTTAAATGCATTATTTATCTTTGTACTAGCTATTTGAGTGTTTTATTACTTTTATTATTATAATACATACTTAACTAATCCCATTTTTATTCATATGCTTGTTATTATTATCATTATTATTATTATTGCTATTATGTAAATAGTACTATGTACATAGATATAATTCCATATATGTAAACAGCAAGTTATCTTTTTTAAGTTTTAAGTTTAAGTCTTTTAAGTTTTATTTTTTAAATGTTGGTTGTTTAAAAACTCACTCGTGTTATTAATTAATATTAAATTATAGAACTGATAGCACATTACAATATGCATTATTTATCTTGTACTAGCTATTTAAGTGTTTTAAAATCAGCTCAACATTGATATCTCATTTAAAATGGAACCATAACGTTACAGATATCTAATACACATTACAAACATGAACACATAAGCAGTACTTACCCTCGCTGCACCGCTTTTCTTCTTTTTCTTCCTGCGTACATTTTGATAAAATGACTCAAAGCCTCAAATCTTGCAATCCACTGCAATTGTTTTAATAGTTTTAATAAATAAAAAACTATAAATTAGTGAACATTTCTTGTGCACTCCCGAGTCCCTTCAGCTCTCCTCAGATTAGTGCAAAGTTAATTACAAATCCAGGGCATGATCAATGTTATTTATGCATATTCCACATTACATAGATACACACAAAAACACCTGCTGGATTATTTAAAGGGAAAATAATACGCCTTAAAACGAACCAGTAAAATCTATATATTGTCAAAGTGTTTGAAAAAAAAAAAACAGTTCCAAATTTAATTTCCTAATTAAAATCAAAAAGTAAACAATCACTTTACAAGTGCAAATTAAATAAAAAAAACTTTAAGTATGTTAAATAAAAACACGTGTGATTATAGAGTGCTGTTTCATCTCTGCAAAGCCACTATGACCCGTAATGCGCGATAAATGAGAGTCGATCACAAATTGAGTCGATTCTCCGATTCAATGAAATGGGAGGGAGTCGACTCGTAGTGGGCAACACTAACCAGTCATGGGGTAGAAACTTTCTGTGCTCTTAGGATTGATAGGATAAAAAATGTGTTTTTTATTGTTGTGCTATGTTCCTAAGTGGAGATATGAAGGTTTAATTTTCATATCAGTTCTTGTATATTACAATGGGTGAAATATATGAACAATTAAATCTTCACATCTCCACTTAGGAACATAGTAGATCAATAAAAATTATATATATTTGTTTATGTCTAATTGTCCCAAATCTATGGTGCAAATATGAAAAAGATCAAAGAAAGTCAAAATTTTGACCCAAATTTATAAAAAATATAAATGTTTATATTTCTGTTTCAGAACATGCGAGAACAATAAAAAATGAATTTCTACGTATGTCTAAACATCCTGCATCTATGACGCGAATATGAAAAAGATCAAAGAAAGTCAAAATTTTGACTCAAATTTGTAACAAATATAAATCTTTGGAACATGCTAGAACAATAAAAAATTAATATATATTTATGGATAAACATCCCAAATATATGATGCGAATATGAAAAAAAAAAAGCGGTTTTTTTTGCCGAAAATTTCGACTTTCTTTGATCTTTTTCATATTCGCGTCATAGATGCAGGATGTTTAGACATATGTAGAAATGCAATTATTATATTTTTTAGCATGTTCTGAAACAGAAATATTAACATTTAAATTTTTTTATAGATTTGGGTCAAAATGTTGACTTTCTTTGATCTTTTTCATATTTGCACCATAGATTTGGGATGTTTAGACGTAAACAAAAATGTGTTTTTTATTGCTCTACCATGTTCCTAAGTGGAGATGTGAAGGTTAAATTTTTTATGTATTTCACCTATGTCAGTGGTGTCCAAACCTTTTTCTAGGAGGGTCAGATTTGATCATGTGAAAGGGCCAGAAGACCAACAGTCCCTGATGACATTATTTTAAACAATAAAATATGCATATAAATATGCTGTTATTTAATAATTGTATTTTTACACAGCGAACAACAACCACATGTAAGCATTCAGATGAACACATCAGAACACACAGAACAAGCTACTTAAATTTCTAACTGAACTTTAAAAACTCTGACAAATAAACTCCGTAAAATAAAAGATGGAGTATATTTACAAAAATAAAGCTTAACGTGGCTTTATGTACTAAAAGAACGACACAGGAACTCTAAGTTTCTCTAAATTATTACTGCGCATAAGTTCTCTCCACCACTTAAACGCTTAGGTCGCTGTTTTAGTACAACACGTCACGTTAAATTTGGTCCCCGTTAATCGTTGTTCCTACAGTCTGTGTCGCTTTTATTACGTCATATACGGGTAAAAGACTTATTCACCGGTTTGCCGCTTCTATGTGAATGCTTCTATGTGAATGACACAGTATTGCTGCCATCATCTGGTAAAAAAGGGGAATTACAGCTTTAATTAATATACTTTATTTTTTTTCTGTTTGATTGTGCTGGCGGGCCACAAGTAATGCAATTTAAGACAGAAAACGATTTAATAATTTAATAATCATCTGACTGAATGTGATCAATGCCTGTATATTACAAAGGGTAAAATATATGAAAAATTAAACCTTTAAATCTCCACTTAGGAACATGGTAGAGCAATAAAAAACACATTTTTGTTTACGTATAAACGTATAAATGGTGCAAATATGAAAAATCAGCATAGCTGCCTTCCAAACCTTTAGGTCAAAATGAATAGTAGTATATAACTGAATCCATACAGCCACCGATAATCTTTCCTACAGCATTATTAAAACGGCTCTTCACTATTAATCACAATAATAATTTATAATATAATAATAATCATTTCCTGCTACAATATTGTTGAATTGTTTTATTTTCCTTCCTTCCTATGAGTTTGGAATTTAGATTGATTGAATCGACACTTGGAACTGACTCCATCAGAGTCGACTCCAAAATCGCTGGAATCGAATAAGTCTTTGGCACGTCCGGATGCGCGTTCCCGACGCCATTTTATATCTGGGTCAGAGCGCGTGCACGCAGCGGCCGGCAGACTCGGGCGCGCGGATTTAAGAGCATTAATAATAAATGTCCCGGATACAGAGCACGTGAACGAGCAGAATAATCTGACCAACCACAGAGCTGAGAGCACTTTATTATTAAGTAATACAAAGTAATAAAATATAAAAGTAGTTATAAATATCATATATAATAATGATAATATTCTTTTAAATATGTATTTATATTAATTGTATATTCTGTATGACCTTAATCTTTGTATATGCATTTTCTTTAATAAAAGCACATTGACTCATGAATTTACAATCACTTTAATTTAATTAGATGATTAATTTTATGACTTAGTATTTTGAATTTGGTAAAACATCATGTAATTCTATTTATTTTACATTTCTAACAAAGACTTAATTCAGGGAGAAATTATGTGCAGTAATATATATTCAAATATTTTTATTTTTACTATTAACTATATCTGCAGTGCATATATTTACTTTAAATTAAGTGTTGCCACCGGTCGCCATCTAGCGGACATAATAGGCAGCGCCTGTTGTAACTGATCCACTCATAATAGCACAACACACACTAACACACCACCACCATGTCAGTGTCACTGCAGTGCTGAGAATGATCCCCCACCTAAATAATACCTACTCTGTAGTGGTCCTGGGGGGGGTCCTGACCACTGAAGAACAGCATGAAAGGGGCTAACAAAGCATGTAGAGAAACAGATAGACTACAGTCAGTAATTGTAGAACTACAAAGTGCTTCTATATGGTAAGTGGAGCTGATAAAATGGACAGTGAGTCTAGAAACAAGTAGGTTTTAATGTTATGGCTGATCAGTGTAACCTAAATGATTAAATGATAGCACTTCTGCAGTGACCCCTCTTCAGGTCAAAGTTAAAATAAAAAAAAAAACACACTAACAAAAAGTGTAGTCATATAAACGCTTGTAATAATGTAAAGACGTAAGTATTGATAGGCACAGCAAACACATAAGAAATTTTCTAATACAAAAACAAAGGCTACAATAATAATAATCAGCAAAGAGACATAGGTATACAGATTGTACAAGCTGTGCAGGGAAATTTACAAGATTGTATATACTATTATTCATGAGAGCAAAATGGTAACGTGAAGCAACAATAACAATTTACGTCAAACTTACATACAATAATAAAGTAAATTATACACAGATACTGTATTAAAAGAAGGTGGATGAATGCCGTTGCTAGAAAAAATAAGAAGCTGCGAGTTTGTTTTGATGTTGATTGTTGTACAGATGATCTGAGGGTGAGGGTGTTTAGGCTTTACCTTCTTTAACTCTTCTGTATGGGTCTGAATGACTCTTTTTATTTGAATTAAAAGTTGGACATTACAAAAAAATCCTTCTTATGTTATCCAGGCTTGGGAGCAGCACTGAGAGCGCACCTCCTAATGGCTAAGTTATTTCAGCCACTATTCCGGCCAGGCTATTTATACTACTATACAAAACTAGGTTTGGGTATAAGATTTTGGATGGTACGGTATCATTGATACAGTATACATTAGACTTTAACATATATATATATATATAGGACAATCAGTACAATGAGAGCTAAAATTGTGCTTTCGAACTGACATTAATGCTGCATGTTAAACAGAGCATTTAACAGAGGCTTATAACGGTGACCAGTTGCAAACAATTGATGGTTAGTAGTGGGGTTTGAACCTGCAATGTTGTAATAACTAGTCCAGCACCCTAACCACTAAACTATCACATCCTGGCTATCCTATTTCTACCAAAGAGGTCTCCAGATTTCTACATATTCTAAAACAGAGGTGCCCAATACGTCGATCGCGATCTACCAGTCGATCACACAGTGCACGCTGGTAGATCACTCCTCATTCAAACAGTCCAACGTGATTAACATGAAATGTGGCCACTGACTTTTTAATTTGCGGTTTGTTACCATAGCTACGCCTAAGCCCGCCTAAAGCACTGCTAATCTAGAAGGTTTTCATTCATCAGTAGCCAGTTTGCACCATTTGTGCATTTTTCCTTTCGTAACCCACACTGTTTGTGAAGATGAGTGCGCAGCCAAGCACAAGGACACCACAAACAGTTCGATTCGGGCAAGTACAGTAAGAGGGCTGTTTCATTCAGACGTGGAAGAAACTGATGGAGAAATTTTAACCCTACAAACTGACATTCATACGAAGTCAAGGGCCTCTGCTGGACAATTTTGGATCCAAACATAAGAAAATGTGCCACATATTTGAGCGCCAGCATTTTTGGATCAACCTACTTGTGTGAACCAGCCTTTTCCCACATGAAAATAATTAAGTCTAAATATCAGTCCATGCTTACTGATGAACACTTGGAAGCTGCTCGAGAACTGGCACCAGCAGCTAATGTCCAGACTACACAAACCTGTCTGACAGCATTCAGTGCAACTCATCAGAATAGGGTTAGTGTGATTTTTTAGTCGCTTGCCCTGTTATGCTGAATATCAATATAAGCACCTGAAGCGCATTCAAAAACAATGAAAGTATGGGCACCCCTGTTCTAAACGGTTACATACTGCTGCTTTGATAATAAAACTAAGGCTAAGATGTTGTCTAGGACAATGGGATTCAACATCGTTAAAGGATAAGCCTGAAAACATCCTTTACCTGCTAATCACCTCACATATTCATTCATATTTTGATCTAACAAATGATATTTTCTTAATAAATAGGGCATTTCAGTGTCATTAACGTGATTTTAATTGTTCAGGCAACCTTGCATAAAATCTCAAACTTCTCTTTAAATCTACTTGACTAAAAACAAACTTCTTTAGCCCCTTAGACTAAGACTTAGACTTGCCCTTCCTTTGAACCTTGAACTGTGAGGCTCTTAACAACACTAGTAGAAATAAAGCGCCTGTCTGCTTGGTGTCCCCACGACGTAAATTTCAGGCTGCATAATCATTTTCTCACATTACGATTTCCCCTCTCAATCCAGACCCCCTATCCCGCTGGAAGAATATTCAGATCGGCTCAGGATGACTTGATGTTTAGATGCAGCTGAAATTGTAGGGAACGATCTCTTCTACAATCTCTACTGAAGCAGTTAGATGGGATCTTAATCCTCTATTTGTATATATCTACATATATCTCCTCAGTTAGATTTTCCATCTTTGTAATCAACCTGCTACAAAAACCTATTTCATATCTGCATGGAGAATCTGCTCTTCATTCCATGATCTGTCCGTATACGATCGAATCTAATCTTTAATTCAACCAGCCCACAAAGTCTCATCACATCCTCAATACTATCTCTGCAAGGAGTTTGGATTCCCAGATACGGCCGGTCCACTGGAAGGTCATCGCAGTGATCCGTCATCTTCACCAAGAAACGACAGGTCAGATGTTTGTCTGATGTCTAAAAGGAGATCTCTGACCTCTCTGCGAAAAGCTCTGATACGGATTCAGTCCACAAAAGGGGTCTGATCTCAGGACCATCTCTGTTTACTGATTCTGATAACTGATTCTTTCATGACGTCTCTGCAGCCGGTCTCCACGAAGACCTGATCTCAGTATCCTCTCGTCAGTCAGTCCACGGGGCGATCGAACCCAGAAACTCTATGTATCAGCTGCGATCTCAATACCATCTGCACAAAGGAATTCAAGCAAACTCTGCCATCTCACTGCAAAAACAACGCCAACTTCTAAAGGCCGCTATAACACTAACAGCGGGGTGAGTCAACATTCAGAACTAAAAAAGGAAAGCGCGCCGAGTCTGCAATCAGTCATAGTTCCTTGATATTGAGGTAAGAAAGCATTTATAGACGTTAGATTTAGTACATGTTCATAATGCTATATTAATAATACATAGTCACTGTATATAAAAAGGCTAAAGTGTCAGAAGAGAATAAGGCACATAGGAGAGTTTGCTAAATGTCTAGAACTGGGATGGGAAACGAATAAGAAGGTCGAAAAAAAAACACACAAACGGGGGATGGCTGGCGAGCGGCCTGACTTCTGTGCACCTTTAGGTTTGACACTCTATATGCAAGTGTTTTCATTAAAGTCAAGAAACCAAACGCTATCAAGATAGCGTCGACTAGACAAGGGTCACAATAAAACAATCATTAAAAGCAGACACCAAAATGGCTCAATGACATTTTGACAAATGATTAAATGTTCAAAAAAAGTACAAAAAGCACATTTAAAACAAAAGCTGCGCATATTGAAAGTCCTTTATCATGATATTTTAGTTATGATAACGTAATCATAAGTTAATGTTGAGAAGTCGGGTGGTGAGTTAATGATGAGTGGGCATCCACAAATCAAGTCCATCAAAAGTCCATTTTGGGATAAAAACACATCTGGGCGTTCTATGTCCATACAAACCGATAGTGTCATTGGTGGTTAGCCGAGTGGCTGATGTGTTCGGGTGTGGGGCATTTCCCTGTCCGGCTTGAAGCTGTCAGTCAGGCAGTCATTTCGCCCCTGCAGATCCAGAGCGTACTTAAAAATAATGGCTAACGTAACATAGCTGCGTGCTAAGTTTATCTGTCATAGTGCTACGTCTTTGGATGCAGGACACAATGTATCTTTTTATATATCTTTAACAATCTGTAATTATTACAGACGTTTCTTTTACCTTCTTAAGTGCATCAAGAGAAATCCAAAGGGAGCCGACGAGTGGTAAGTGTTTAAGTTTCCCTTAAAAAGAATACACTACGCTTTCCGACAATCGGAAAAGCAAGTGTGCACGTTTTAATGGCTTTCCCCCAGAATTGTATCCTACAGTAAAAAAGGTTTCACCTTTATTACTGCATACTTCATTAATGAGCTCTGGGCGGCTCCTCGTTGCCACACACACACAGAGACAAACACACACACACACACACACACACATATACACAAATACACACCCTGCCCAGAGTCTTCCACAGAATGAAACAAATCAAAGAAATGCACAAAAAGTGAAAATAAATACGTTCACCATACATACGCTCATCCTTCTTAACCTCTCCGGGCAGGGAGCGAGTAAATGAACACACCATTAAATGAACGAATGAATAAGCAAGAGTTCAAGCGCGAATAGCCGCTGAGTGGCCTGTCTGACGAAGCGCTACAGTCACTGGTACGGCTCCCCCCCGTGTCAGGACAACTTTCTTTCCTTTTGTGTTTTTCAGCTGCGATACGAACAAAGAAAAGAATCTAAACATGTAGAAGCGTGTACGGTGTCTCCTCGGGGACATCCCTCCTTCTTTCTTTATGCATAGAAAGTCTGTAGGCACGTTAATAGCTGCGCTGGATGGGATTTCTGTCGTTTTAGAAATTCTCATTCGGGTTGTTTAAAGGGGCGAAATGGAATGGTTTGTTCTCCTTGACGGGACGATTCGTGATCTGTAGAAAGAAGCAAATCAAAGAATTAAAGAGCTGAAAAAAGTCATTTTACAAAACATACAGCTTTCATTGTGCTTGATGGAGACCTCATTCCAAAACCATGGTTATTAAAACTTTGTTTTTACTATAAATATATAGTCAGTTTGCCTTCCGCTGCTGGGGGATCCCTGATTGCATTCGAGGTGGGTATATTGCTGCTCACGCCTCCTCCGACCCATGCACAGCCCTTAGCGGAACCCTTTTTCACCCATGCATTCTGCACAGGCGCCTCTCTATCCGCTAATCAGGGTCCTTACACAGTTTTTTTAAGACCCCACCCACATAGTCCGGTCATGCCACCCTAGCAGAAACGTGTCTGCTGCAGGCACTGGGCGCATAAGATTTTAAAAACAATTTAATTGCCGCTCAGGTGGCGCAGCGGTAAAAAAGACACGCTGCAACCAGGGCTGGATTCTGAGTACATCGTATCGAATCCAGCTCTGCATCACCGGTTCGAGGCCGAGTGGCTGTATGTGCAACGATTGGCCGGTTGCTCAGTTGTAGGGCGGGACAAAGAACCGGACGTGGGTCTCTCTCTGTCAGAATGAGATTATGAGCTCTGCCGGCTGATTAGAGGCGCCTGCACAGAGATGAGGAAGAGTGCCCTTAGGGTGTGTCTCTCCGCATGCGACGCTAGGTGGCGCCACACATCAATGTGTGGATGGCAAAAATGCATCCGGCTGCTGCCCATGTTTCAGAGGGGATGTGGGTTAGCTTCGATCTCCTCGGTCAGGGCAGGGTTCGGCATAAACAGAGAGGAAGCACGGTGCAAATTGAACAATTGGATGCGCTAAAGGGGGAGAAAAAGGGGAGAAAAAAAAATCTAATTAACAGTAACAGTAATAATGCAGCTTGCTATAATGTAACGTAATACTATATATATATATATAGTGTGGCCTCTGTCCCAGTTTTTTTAAGTGTGTTGCAGGCATCACATTCAAAATGTGCTTATATTTACTGAAACATTAATTAAATGTTCCTGAGAATGAACAAATCACAGATTCTAAGTTTATTGTACAATGTCTACTCGCCCTTGTGTAAACATGAACATGATGGTTAATAAAATCTGCATTACCTTTGTTTGACTGTTGCAGGTAAGAAACTGCTGTGGCAGATTGCAGATGATATTGCCATCAGGTGACAGGGCCATGTCGTTTATAACACCCTCTGCGGGGCCACTTTGATACAAACATAAGCCCTGGGTTGAATTCTGGGCCAGAAAACCATTAGGCTTCTGGCAGACTGAAATCACTGCGTCCTGACCAGTCGAACTGTAAGGTAAGCTGTTGACAGGGGTCTGATTTCCCTTCCCAAACATGCAACTGCTTATGGGTGCAGCAGCACAGTTGCCCATCAGCTTCCCCTGCTGGTCATAAACTGCATTGGAAGTTTGCCTTAACCTCTCCTGCTGGTTGTGTATGGCATTGGAAGGGTGTGAGATCTCCTGGTGTCCATAGACTGCATTAGTAAATTGTGATGACCCTCCCTGCTGTCCATACACTGCTTTATTAGGTTGTGATGACCCTCCCTGCTGTCCATACACTGCTTTATTAGGTTGTGATGACCCTCCCTGCTGTCCATACACTGCTTTATTAGGTTGTGATGACCCTCCCTGCTGTCCATACACTGCATTAGAAGGTTGTGATGACCCTCCCTGCTGTCCATACACTGTATTAGAAGGTTGTGATGACCCTCCCTGCTGTCCATACACTGCATTAGAAGGTTGTGATGACCCTCCCGGCTGTCCATACACTGCATTAGAAGGTTGTGATGACCCTCCCTGCTGTCCATACACTACATTAGAAGGTTGTGATGACCCTCCTTGCTGTCCATACACTGCTTTATTAGGTTGTGATGACCTTCCCTGCTGTCCATACACTACATTAGAAGGTTGTGATGACCCTCCTTGCTGTCCATACACTGCTTTATTAGGTTGTGATGACCTTCCCTGCTGTCCATACACTGCATTAGAAGGTTGTGATGACCCTCCCTGCTGTCCATACACCGCATTAGAAGGTTGTGATGACCTTCCCTGCTGTCCATACACTGCATTAGAAGGTTGTGATGACCCTCCCTGCTGTCCATACACTGTATTAGAAGGTTGTGATGACCCTCCCTGCTGTCCATACACTGTATTAGAAGGTTGTGATGACCCTCCCTGCTGTCCATACACTGTATTAGAAGGTTGTGATGACCCTCCCTGCTGTCCATACACCGCATTAGAAGGTTGTGATGACCCTCTCTGCTGTTCATACACCGCATAAGCAGGTTGCACTGACCCTCCCTGCTGTCCATACACTGCATTTGCAGGTTGCACTGACCCTCCCTGCTGTCCATACACTGCATTTGCAGGTTGCACTGACCCTCCGTGCTGTCCATACACTGCATTTGCAGGTTGCACTGACCCTCCGTGCTGTCCATACACTGCATTCGCAGGTTGCGATGCCCCTGCCTGCTGTCCATACAATGCATTAGAAGGTTGCAAGGGCCCTCCCTGTTGTCCATACGCTGCATTTGCAGGTTGTGATGACCCTCCCTGCTGTCCATACACTGCATTAGAAGGCTGCATGAGCTCCCCCTGCTGGCCATATGCTGTAGCAACAGGTTGAGGATGGGTGCCTGAGACATAGTTGGACTGCACCATCAGCCTAGAAACTGGATCTTGCTGGAGATCATTTGACTGACCACAAATGATGTGATGATGACTGTTTGGGAGATTGGGAACGTTGGGAATGTTGGGAACTTGGGGCAAAGAGTTCAGACCTTGCTGAATGGAAGGCTGGGTCTGATGCATAGTCATTAGTCTTTGATTGTCTATGTTCTGATTGCTGAGGATAAACTGTCCCTGGAGACAGGCATTCGAAGCAGGTTTTAACATGACGTTTTGCAAAGGTGAAGTGTTTTTGCTGTTGGGTGTCTGGGTTCCCGTCCACTGACTGCCCTCCCTGATTGCCTGACTGAATGGAAGGGAGCTCTGGTTATGGAAGCCTGTTGGTTGGACTTGATTCTGATGGTCGAGGAGATTCCTTGTCTGAGCTCTCTGTACGAACCCCGCTTGGACGTGTTGGGCCGGCGCTCTTTGCTGCACCAGTCCGGCCTGATTCTGTTGCCCATGAAGTAAAGGATTGAAAGGCGTCATATTTTCACAAAGCTCCATCGGACTCACATATGGTTCCTCAAGATCACCCGGCTGCCCAAAAGGAATCTCTGGCCCTAGATGTGCATGCTTTATCATCCCCCTTCCCGAGCTGTCTGTTCTTATGCCGTCCTGAATGCCCAGGGTTTCATTAAGGTCTCCCTGCAGCTGCATTTCGGACAGACACTCAGGAAGACATTCGTTCAGACTGGTGCTACTCTCCTTGAACAGCACATCTTCTAGATACGAGAAGATGTCTTCGGTCATGATTTCATCATTTTCAAAGGGAGTCTTAGCATTGCTCAGATTATTCATTCGCAGCAGGGTGTTCTCCCACTCCTTTAGCTCCAGCTCATCGACATCCAGCTCATCGAGTTTGCCACAAAGGCTCGTGTCCCCTATGATCTGTTGCAGGCTGTCCATCATGGCCTGCACAGGCGATTCCTTTTTGATGCCCACAGAGTTCCCTTCTGCGCCTGCCCAGGACTTCCCGGGGACATTAAGTAGGGCATGACTGTCCCGAAATGCCTTTTCCAGACAAAACTGATCACTGTTGCCCTGGTAGATGGACTGGTCCTGCTTTAGCATGCATGTCAGCAGTGAGCTTGGTGGCAGTGCTGCCGGTTTACTGATCTTTCCCTCTTTGATTTGGCTGGGAATGTCGGTCACGTTTGGAGAGGGGGTTGTCTCGTACAGGACAGCCTCACCAGTGGCGAAGCTGAAGGGTAGCTGCAACTTTCTCTGACGAAGATGCTCTTCGCCTTCCTCATTCCTAACAGTGGAGAAAGTAGAAATCAATTAAAATAGGGCTAATTTTACCCCTAAAATGTTTTAGGTAAAATAATAGGTGTTGCTTACGTTAGGGCTCTCTGTCGAGCAATAATAAAGTCAGGTCGCCCACCCTTGTAGACGAGTCTGGCGTTAGCCTGCACCCAGATCCAGATCCCTGCCTTTGATAGAAGTCTGAAGACTGTGAAACCACTTTCACCTGTTTTAATCACTAAAAAAGAGAGACAGAGAAAGATATTACTGCACAGTCCACATACACAGTAGATCAAAAATATTTTGTTGGTTCCTATTTGCTGCCAAAACAGCCCTGACCCATCGAGGCATGGACTCCACTAGACCCCTGAAGGTGTGCTGTGGTATCTGGCACCAAGATGTCAGCAGCAGATCCTGTAGATTTAACTCCTCTAAGTTGTGAGGTGGGGCCTCCATGGATAGAACTTGTTTGTCCAGCACATCCGACAGATGCTCGATTGGATTGAGATCTGAGGAATTTGGAGGCCAAGTCAACACCTCAAGTGGTACAGACATAGCCAAGGGTGGGACCCAAGGTTTTCCAGCAGAACATTGCCCATTGTTGGCGCTTTCGGCGGTGGACAGGGGTCAGCATGGGCACCCTGACTGGTCTGCGGCTATGCAGCCCCATACACAACTAACTGCGACGCACTGTGTATTCTGACACCTTTCTATCAGAACCAGCATTAACCTCTTCAGCAATATGAGCTACAGTAGCTCGTCTGTTGGATCGGACCACACGGGCCAGCCTTCGCTCCCCACGCGCATCAATGAGCCTTGGCCGCCCATGACCCTGTTGCCGGTTTACCACTGTTCCTTCCTTGGACCACTTTTGATAGATACTGACCACTGCAGACCGGGAACACCCCACAAGAGCTGCAGTTTTGGAAATGCTCTGACCCAGTCGTCTAGCCATCACAATTTGGCTTTTGTCAAACTCTCTTAAGTCAAGTCAAAGTCAAGTCAAGTCAAAGTTGCTTTATTGTCAAAACTGCAATATGTACAGGACATACAGAGGATTGAAATTGCGTTACTCTCTGACCCATGGTGCAACATAAAACATTAATTAACAATAACCTAGAATAAAAGAATATAAAATAGAATAAGGATAAACAGTCCTTACGGTCGCCCATTTTTCCTGCTTCTAACATCAACTTTGAGGATAAAATGTATATATCTAATATATCCCACCCACTAACAGATGCCGTGATAAAGAGATAATCAGTGTTATTCACTTCACCTGTCAGTGCTCATAATGTTATGCCTAGTCTGGAGAGCTTTTTATCATTACACGTCAACTGCCATTGAAATAGTGTTGTTATTGCTAGCCTAGCAATCTTGTTTACAAATGACATGAGGTGTGTTTGGAGTTACTCACTTCTCAGGTGATTGTCAGCGCAGTACATCATGTCTGCAGCATGGATAAACTGGTAACCAGAGCCCCTCATGCACAGCTCAATCTCATTGTAACCCAGCACCACCTTCCCCCTAGACAGCAGAAAAAACATTAGTGTTAGTCAGTAACCGCTAATCTCCTATTTCCACACACACAACTGGCTCTAGACTTTAAATAGACTGGTGTATATAAAAAACATCTAGTGAATGACATTTTATTGTGTCCTAGTATGACAGTGAACTGTTTGCTATCAGTTATATCTACATTCTGGGTGTTTACGTTCATCTTACTGTTGTACATTAGTATCACGTTCACTAAGTTACACTGTTTTGTTTATTGCATATTACACTAACCCTAACCCTAAACCCTAACCCTAACCCTAGCCCTAACCCCTAACCCTATACCCAAACATAAAAGTCATAGAAAACCTAAACAAGTTTAGCCTTTTTAAATACCTACTAAGAAGCTAGCAGTGGCAGTAACGCTGGACATATGGAGGCTAATCAGGGCATGACATAACATCTGGAAGTCCTACAGTGCCTCCAAACACTAATGTTTGTCTAAAAGTTGCTGTTATTAAACAAAATAACGGGTGGGATTTTGTATCTCATCTCCTATTTTATGTTAGAACATTATTAGAATGGATTATTTCGGAGGTCACCTGGTGTCGACGCCCATGGGCGTGAAGTCCAGCTTGTGTTTGGTCTGGAAGAGGAGAGTCTTGCTGCGAATTTCCAATATGGAGGGCGGCTGGAGTGGTGTGGCTACGACGAACAGAGCCAGTTGGGGGTGATTCATAGTGCCGTCCTCTGCCTTCTTACTCTGCCCGTGAAGATATTTCAGTCTTCCCTGGAAGTTCATACCCTGAGGAGAAATCAGACGCATATGAGCTCAATGGGTGACCAGTAGAAGAAAAGAAAGGATAAGTTGCATTTAAAAAAAAAAAAAACAGTAAAACCAAGACACGCTGCAACCAGGGCTGGATTCTGAGTACGTCGTATCGAATCCAGCTCTGCCTCACCGGTTCGAGGCTGAGTGGCTGTATGAGCAACGATTGGCCGGTTGCTCAGTTGGGGGGAGGGACAAAGAACCGGATGTGCGTCTCTCTCTGTCAGAATGCGATTACGACCCCCGCCGGCTGATTAGAGGCGCCTGCACAAGAGATGAGGAAGAGTGCCCTTTGGGTGTGTCTCTCCGCATGCGACGCTAGTTGGCGAGTCACATTGATGAGTGTGGCAAAAATGCATCCGGCTGCTGCCCATGTTTCGGCGGGGATGTGGATTAGCTTCGATCTCCTCGGTCAGGGCAGGGTTCGGCATAGACAGAGAGGAAGCACGGTGCAAATTGAACAATTGGATGCGCTAAATATGAGCACTGATATAAAGTCTTCTAAGGTTCCAATCTGTGTTTCACATTGAATTTTTGAAAGCAGTTGTACAGACCGTGATGTTTAGTATGTTCTCTGTGGCTCGGCTGCTTTACTCAGTTTTACTTGATTGCTGTTTTATTGTTTTGTATCTTAGAACCTCAGAAGACGAGAAAGACCAGGAATAAGCTGGACTGACATCACTACATGGATTGCATTATTATGGGCTAGTCTGCTATAAGTAACACGAGACAGAGGGCATCAGAGAAAGCTGATCTATCTGGGCAAACAACCATCGCATTGATGGCTTAGCAACATGATGTGTATTATATCTCCCTAACAAATTGTGACGTCTTTTTTAAACAAAAACAGGTGCAAATTAGACCGGTGGTCTCCAATTCACGGAATAGCTGAACACAGTGCAGCTGAATGTTCGTCCGTGCTTACTGACGTGTGTGTGTGTTGTTTTGTTTACCAGGAAGCCAGACGAGTTGTCAAGGAGGCAGCGAAAGCGGCAGCAGAAGCTCCTTTCTAGGAAGGACGAGTTCTCCGGAGGAAGCTGTTGGGGATTGTAGTTTATAATGGCGGAGGTGATGTCACTAGTCTTCTGAAGAACTGCGGAAATGAATCACAGATGTAAAGGTGTGTGTTATTACGGGACAAAACAAATCCCTGTGAATCTCTTTTAATCCTTATACAGTATATTAGCATGTGACAAACTAAAGGAACAACCTGAATCAGTGGGCGGAGAAACGAAATGAGGGCAAATGCTGGAAAAGGCCTATTGCAGGCGTGGGTTAGGTCCATTTGGCTCGTTTTTGGCTGGGGCGGCCTTCAGCTGACATATTCACATATGCCATCTCCACTCATAACCCTAATGCTTTTAAAGTTAGTTTATGCCAATTGAAGATGTATTATATGTGCTTACTATATTAAAAGGGCTATAAAGGCACATTTATAGCCCTTTCTAATATATTATATACATACTGATTGGTGTATATATCAGAAGAAGAAATTTAAGTGGGATTTATGCACCAAATGTACACGAATACCCCCCCTTTATCTCCCAATTTAGTCATTTCTAATTCCTGATTAGGGCGGCACGGTGGGTAACACTGTCGCCTCACAGCAAGAAGGTCCTGGGATCGATCCCCAGGCGAGGCGGTCCGGGTCCTATCTGTGTGGAGTTTGCATGTTCTCCCCGTGTCCGCGTGGGTTTCCTCCCACAGTCCAATAAGGTTAACTGGAGACACTGAATTGCCCTATAGGTGTATGGGTGTGTGTATGTGTGTCTGCCCTGCGATGGACTGGCGCCCTGTCCAGGGCGTTACTGTGTGCCTTGCGCCCACTGAAAAGCTGGGATAGGCTCCAGAACCCCAGCATGACCCTAATTGGATAAGCGGTTAAGAAGGTGAAAGAGTGAGTCGGTTTGAAACTCAGCTCTGCCATCCGGCTGGGCTGGGCGCCTACATGAACAGCAATTGGCTTGTTGTTCATACATGATGGAAGTCGGATAGCGACCTCTGCTGGCTGATTGATGCCGCCTGCACAGAGACAAGGAATACTGTGATCAGGGTGTGGCTCTCCGTACACAAAGCTGATCCGCATATGAACTCGCCTCGTGCAGGTGAAAAGATGCAGTCGGCTACTGCACACGTGTGTGACAGTCTCGCTCTCCTCAATCAGCACTGGGGATCAGCATCAGTAGAGAGGAAGCGTAATGCAATCGGATTAAAGTGTTAGGTTCCCATATTAAAAGCTACCCCAGGCTCTAAGTGACCGCTAACACCCCCACCCCCCATTGTGGATGCCCAGTCAGGTTGGTGGCCCTGCTGCAAACACTCCTTAGTGTACAAGCAAGTTAAAACTGCTTCATTTTGTGCTTAGAAAGCGATCTGCGCTGTATTGAATACACATAAAATACAGCGCATAAGTGACTACTAAATTAAAGAGTAATGATGTAATGTGCGGTGAGACGGTAACAGCACTAATCACAGAGTGTTTACTCGAAACTGAGATTTATTTATTTGTATGAATGAAGCGCTGAATTGCAGCTCGGCGCTGACCCGCACACACCCGTACCTCTGCAAACATTCCAGACATGTTCGGTAATGATAGTCAGACACGCTAACTGCTTTCAGGCCGTGTGAGACGAGTTTAATACGCTGAAACCTTAATGCCAAAACTAGCACTGAAACCAAACTGTAATTTCATTAAAGCCACCCACGTGAGTTCACTGGCTCTGTTTATCGATGCTTAAGGAAGATGAGCTAATAAATTGCTTCATGATTATCACTCACTTTATGATTACTGAGCTTTAAAACAACACCCACGTACATTCCATTGCTGAAAGTATATGGACACCTAAACACTGGACAGACACATTTGATTGTGACTGAGTGAGGGGAAGTTAGATGGTTAGTTAGATGGTTAGTTAGTGGTGGGGGATTCACATGGGGCACAGCATAACTCTCCGTATGTGATATGGCTTAGTATTTTAACAATGAGAATGTATAGCTGTGCTAGTGTTTGTATAATGTATAGCTGTACTTGTGATTGTATAGTGAGAATGTATAGCTGTGCTAGTGTTTGTATAATGTATAGCTGTACTTGTGATTGTATAGTGAGAATGTATAACTGTACTTGTGATTGTATAATGTATAGCTGTACTTGTGATTGTATAGTGAGAATGTATAGCTGTGCTAGTGTTTGTATAATGTATAGCTGTACTTGTGATTGTATAGTGAGAATGTATAGCTGTGCTAGTGTTTGTATAATGTATAGCTGTACTTGTGATTGTATAGTAAGAATGTATAGCTGTGCTAGTGTTTGTATAATGTATAGCTGTACTTGTGATTGTATAGTGAGAATGTATAGCTGTGCTAGTGTTTGTATAATGTATAGCTGTACTTGTGATTGTATAGTGAGAATGTATAGCTGTGCTAGTGTTTGTATAATGTATAGCTGTACTTGTGATTGTATAGTGAGAATGTATAGCTGTGCCAGTGTTTGTATAATGTATAGCTGTACTTGTGATTGTATAGTAAGAATGTATAGCTGTGCTAGTGTTTGTATAATGTATAGCTGTACTTGTGATTGTATAGTGAGAATGTATAGCTGTGCTAGTGTTTGTATAATGTATAGCTGTACTTGTGATTGTATAGTGAGAATGTATAGCTGTGCTAGTGTTTGTATAATGTATAGCTGTACTTGTGATTGTATAGTAAGAATGTATAGCTGTGCTAGTGTTTGTATAATGTATAGCTGTACTTGTGATTGTATAGTGAGAATGTATAGCTGTGCTAGTGTTTGTATAATGTATAGCTGTACTTGTGATTGTATAGTGAGAATGTATAACTGTACTAGTGATTGTATAGTGAGAATGTATAACTGTACTTGTGATTGTATAGTGAGAATGTATAACTGTACTAGTGTTTGTATAATGTATAGCTGTACTTGTGATTGTATAGTGAGAATGTATAGCTGTACTAGTGATTGTATAGTGAGAATGTATAACTGTACTTGTGATTGTATAGTGAGAATGTATAACTGTACTTGTGATTGTATAGTAAGAATGTATAGCTGTGCTAGTGTTTGTATAATGTATAGCTGTACTTGTGATTGTATAGTGAGAATGTATAGCTGTGCCAGTGTTTGTATAATGTATAGCTGTACTTGTGATTGTATAGTAAGAATGTATAGCTGTGCTAGTGTTTGTATAATGTATAGCTGTACTTGTGATTGTATAGTGAGAATGTATAGCTGTGCTAGTGTTTGTATAATGTATAGCTGTACTTGTGATTGTATAGTAAGAATGTATAGCTGTGCTAGTGTTTGTATAATGTATAGCTGTACTTGTGATTGTATAGTGAGAATGTATAGCTGTGCCAGTGTTTGTATAATGTATAGCTGTACTTGTGATTGTATAGTGAGAATGTATAGCTGTGCTAGTGTTTGTATAATGTATAGCTGTACTTGTGATTGTATAGTGAGAATGTATAGCTGTGCCAGTGTTTGTATAATGTATAGCTGTACTTGTGATTGTATAGTGAGAATGTATAGCTGTGCTAGTGTTTGTATAATGTATAGCTGTACTTGTGATTGTATAGTAAGAATGTATAGCTGTGCTAGTGTTTGTATAATGTATAGCTGTACTTGTGATTGTATAGTGAGAATGTATAGCTGTGCTAGTGTTTGTATAATGTATAGCTGTACTTGTGATTGTATAGTAAGAATGTATAGCTGTGCTAGTGTTTGTATAATGTATAGCTGTACTTGTGATTGTATAGTGAGAATGTATAGCTGTGCTAGTGTTTGTATAATGTATAGCTGTACTTGTGATTGTATAGTGAGAATGTATAACTGTACTAGTGATTGTATAGTGAGAATGTATAACTGTACTTGTGATTGTATAGTGAGAATGTATAACTGTACTAGTGTTTGTATAATGTATAGCTGTACTTGTGATTGTATAGTGAGAATGTATAGCTGTACTAGTGATTGTATAGTGAGAATGTATAACTGTACTTGTGATTGTATAGTGAGAATGTATAACTGTACTTGTGATTGTATAGTAAGAATGTATAGCTGTGCTAGTGTTTGTATAATGTATAGCTGTACTTGTGATTGTATAGTGAGAATGTATAGCTGTGCTAGTGTTTGTATAATGTATAGCTGTACTTGTGATTGTATAGTGAGAATGTATAACTGTACTAGTGATTGTATAGTGAGAATGTATAACTGTACTAGTGATTGTATAGTGAGAATGTATAACTGTACTTGTGATTGTATAGTGAGAATGTATAACTGTACTAGTGTTTGTATAATGTATAGCTGTACTTGTGATTGTATAGTGAGAATGTATAGCTGTACTAGTGATTGTATAGTGAGAATGTATAACTGTACTTGTGATTGTATAGTGAGAATGTATAACTGTACTTGTGATTGTATAGTAAGAATGTATAGCTGTGCTAGTGTTTGTATAATGTATAGCTGTACTTGTGATTGTGTAGTGAGAATGTATAGCTGTACTAGTGATTGTATAGTGAGAATGTATAACTGTACTTGTGATTGTATAGTGAGAATGTATAACTGTACTTGTGATTGTATAGTAAGAATGTATAGCTGTGCTAGTGTTTGTATAATGTATAGCTGTACTTGTGATTGTAGTGAGAATGTATAGCTGTACTAGTGATTGTACAGTGAGAATGTATAGCTGTACTAGTGATTGTACAGTGAGAATGTATAGCTGTACTAGTGATTGTATAGTGAGAATGTATAGCTATATCTGTACTAGTGATTGTATAGTGAGCATGTAGCTATAGCTGTACTAGTGATTGTATAGTGAGCATGTAGCTATAGCTGTACTAGTGATTGTATAGTGAGAATGTATAACTGTACTAGTGATTGTATAGTGAGAATGTATAGCTGTACTAGTGACTGTATAGTGAGAATGTATAGCTGTACTAGTGATTGTATAGTGAGCATGTATAGCTGTACTACTGATTGTATAGTGAGCATGTGTAGCTGTACTAGTGATTGTATAGTGAGCATGTATAGCTGTACTAGTGATTGTATAGTGAGCATGTAGCTATAGCTGTACTAGTGATTGTATAGTGAGAATGTATAACTGTACTAGTGATTGTATAGTGAGAATGTATAACTGTACTAGTGATTGTATAGTAAGAATGTATAGCTGTGCTAGTGTTTGTATAATGTATAGCTGTACTTGTGATTGTATAGTGAGAATGTATAGCTGTACTAGTGATTGTATAGTGAGAATGTATAGCTATATCTGTACTAGTGATTGTGTAGTGAGCATGTATAGCTGTACTAGTGACTGTATAGTGAGAATGTATAGCTGTACTAGTGATTGTATAGTGAGAATGTATAGCTGTACTAGTGACTGTATAGTGAGAATGTATAGCTGTACTAGTTATTGTATAGTGAGCATGTATAGCTGTACTAGTGATTGTATAGTGAGCATGTAGCTATAGCTTTACTAGTGATTGTATAGTGAGAATGTATAACTGTACTAGTGATTGTATAGTGAGAATGTATAACTGTACTAGTGATTGTATAGTGAGAATGTATAACTGTACTACTGATTGTATAGTGAGCATGTATAGCTGTACTAGTGATTGTATAGTGAGCATGTATAGCTGTACTAGTGATTGTATAGTGAGCATGTAGCTATAGCTGTACTAGTGATTGTACAGTGAGAATGTATAGCTGTACTAGTGATTGTATAGTGAGCATGTAGCTATAGCTGTACTAGTGATTGTATAGTGAGAATGTATAACTGTACTAGTGATTGTATAGTGAGAATGTATAACTGTACTAGTGATTGTAAAGAGAGAATGTATAGCTGTACTAGTGATTGTATAGTGAGAATGTATAGCTGTACTAGTGATTGTATAGTGAGCATGTAGCTATAGCTGTACATAACTGTACTAGTGATTGTATAGTGAGAATGTATAACTGTACTAGTGATTGTATAGTGAGAATGTATAACTGTACTAGTGATTGTATAGTGAGAAAGTATAACTGTACTAGTGATTGTATGCACTTGGAATAAAGGTGGTGCTCCAGTGCGCAGACCATGCAGCTTATGTCCATGCTGCTCATATTTGACACAATGCCGGCCCCCAGTGGCACCGGATTGTAAAAGCATCCTAAGGAAACTGAAAAAAGGAAAGATAGCCAGTACATACTGTCAGTGTCGTCAGACAGCTCACACTGCGTGGGGTTCAGGGCAAAGTGCAGCTGCCTCCGAAACATGTCACGGTCATCTGTGTGGATCAGCTCAAACACACTCTGATGCACCACATCCGACTAAACATACCAAAAACAGAGGAACAAACAGAAAAAGATTAGATTTAATATTTATGGACTGATCTTAATTAAGTAACCAGGTCGTCAACATTATATATATATATATATATATATATATATATATATATATATATATATATATATATATATATATATATATATATATATATATACAGTGTATCACGAAAGTGAGTACACCCCTCACATTTCTGCAAATATTTCATTATATATTTTCATGGGACAACACTATAGACATGAAACTTGGATATAACTTAGAGTAGTCAGTGTACAGCTTGTATAGCAGTGTAGATTTACTGTCTTCTGAAAACAACTCAACACACAGCCATTAATGTCTAAATAGCTGGCAACATAAGTGAGTACACCCCACAGTGAACATGTCCAAATTGTGCCCAAATGTGTCGTTGTCCCTCCCTGGTGTCATGTGTCAAGGTCCCAGGTGTAAATGGGGAGCAGGGCTGTTAAATTTGGTGTTTTGGGTACAATTCTCTCATACTGGCCACTGGATATTCAACATGGCACCTCATGGCAAAGAACTCTCTGAGGATGTGAGAAATAGAATTGTTGCTCTCCACAAAGATGGCCTGGGCTATAAGAAGATTGCTAACACCCTGAAACTGAGCTACAGCATGGTGCCCAAGGTCATACAGCGGTTTTCCAGGACAGGTTCCACTCGGAACAGGCTTCGCCAGGGTCGACCAAAGAAGTTGAGTCCCCGTGTTCGGCGTCATATCCAGAGGTTGGCTTTAAAAAATAGACACATGAGTGCTGCCAGCATTGCTACAGAGGTTGAAGACGTGGGAGGTCAGCCTGTCAGTGCTCAGACCATACGCCGCACACTGCATCAACTCGGTCTGCATGGTCGTCATCCCAGAAGGAAGCTGACGCACAAGAAAGCCAGCAAACAGTTTGCTGAAGACAAGCAGTCCAAGAACATGGATTACTGGAATGCCCTGTGGTCTGACGAGACCAAGATAAACTTGTTTGGCTCAGATGGTGTCCAGCATGTGTGGCGGCACCCTGGTGAGAAGTACCAAGACAACTGTATCTTGCCTACAGTCAAGCATGGTGGTGGTAGCATCATGGTCTTGGGCTGCATGAGTGTTGCTGGCACTGGGGAGCTGCAGTTCATTGAGGGAAACATGAATTCCAACATGTACTGTGACATTCTGAAACAGAGCATGATCCCCTCCCTTCGAAAACTGGGCCTCATTGCAGTTTTCCAACAGGATAATGACCCCAAACACAACCTCCAAGATGACAACTGCCTTGCTGAGGAAGCTGAAGGTAAAGGTGATGGACTAAACCCAATTGAGCACCTGTGGCGCATCCTCAAGTGGAAGGTGGATGAGTTCAAGGTGTCTAACATCCACCAGCTCCGTGATGTCATCATGGAGGAGTGGAAGAGGATTCCAGTAGCAACCTGTGCAGCTCTGGTGAATTCCATGCCCAGGAGGGTTAAGGCAGTGATAATAATGGTGGTCACACAAAATATTGACACTTTAGGCACAATTTGGACATGTTCACTGTGGGGTGTACTCACTTATGTTGCCAGCCATTTAGACATTAATGGCTGTGTGTTGAGTTATTTGATATAATAAAATATTTGCAGAAATGTGAGGGGTGTACTCACTTTTGTGATACACTGTATCACAAAAGTGAGTACACCCCTCACATTTCTGCAAATATTTTATTATATCTTTTCATGGGACAACACTATAGAAATAAAACTTGGATATAACTTAGAGTAGTCAGTGTACAGCTTGTATAGCAGTGTAGATTTACTGTCTTCTGAAAATAACTCAACACACAGCCATTAATGTCTAAATAGCTGGCAACATAAGTGAGTACACCCCACAGTGAACATGTCCAAATTGTGCCCAAAGTGTCAATATTTTGTGTGACCACCATTATTATCCAGCACTGCCTTAACCCTCCTGGGCATGGAATTCACCAGAGCTGCACAGGTTGCTACTGGAATCCTCTTCCACTCCTCCATGATGACATCACGGAGCTGGTGGATGTTAGACACCTTGAACTCCTCCACCTTCCACTTGAGGATGCGCCACAGGTGCTCAATTGGGTTTAGTCCATCACCTTTACCTTCAGCTTCCTCAGCAAGGCAGTTGTCATCTTGGAGGTTGTGTTTGGGGTCGTTATCCTGTTGGAAAACTGCCATGAGGCCCAGTTTTCAAAGGGAGGGGATCATGCTCTGTTTCAGAATGTCACAGTACATGTTGGAATTCATGTTTCCCTCAATGAACTGCAGCTCCCCAGTGCCAGCAACACTCATGCAGCCCAAGACCATGATGCTACCACCACCATGCTTGACTGTAGGCAAGATACAGTTGTCTTGGTACTTCTCACCAGGGTGCCGCCACACATGCTGGACACCATCTGAGCCAAACAAGTTTATCTTGGTCTCGTCAGACCACAGGGCATTCCAGTAATCCATGTTCTTGGACTGCTTGTCTTCAGCAAACTGTTTGCTTCCTTCTGGGATGACGACCATGCAGACCGAGTTGATGCAGTGTGCGGCGTATGGTCTGAGCACTGACAGGCTGACCTCCCACGTCTTCAACCTCTGCAGCAATGCTGGCAGCACTCATGTGTCTATTTTTTAAAGCCAACCTCTGGATATGACGCCGAACACGTGGACTCGACTTCTTTGGTCGACCCTGGCGAAGCCTGTTCCGAGTGGAACCTGTCCTGGAAAACCGCTGTATGACCTTGGCCACCATGCTGTAGCTCAGTTTCAGGGTGTTAGCAATCTTCTTATAGCCCAGGCCATCTTTGTGGAGAGCAACAATTCTATTTCTCACATCCTCAGAGAGTTCTTTGCCATGAGGTGCCATGTTGAATATCCAGTGGCCAGTATGAGAGAATTGTACCCAAAACACCAAATTTAACAGCCCTGCTCCCCATTTACACCTGGGACCTTGACACATGAAACCAGGGAGGGACAACGACACATTTGGGCACAATTTGGACATGTTCACTGTGGGGTGTACTCACTTATGTTGCCAGCTATTTAGACATTAATGGCTGTGTGTTGAGTTATTTTCAGAAGACAGTAAATCTACACTGCTATACAAGCTGTACACTGACTACTCTAAGTTATATCCAAGTTTCATGTCTATAGTGTTGTTCCATGAAAAGATATAATGAAATATTTGCAGAAATGTGAGGGGTGTACTCACTTTTGTGATACACTGTATATATATATATATATATATATATATATATATACGGTATATATATAAAATATAGGATTTGGGCGAGTTTGACAGAGCATCTCCAAAACTGCAGCTCTTGTGGGGTGTTCCCGGTCTGCAGTGGTCAGTATCTATCAAAAGTGGTCCAAGGAAGGAACGGTGGTAAACCGGCGACAGGGTCATGGCCGGCCAAGGCTCATTGATGCACATGGGGAGCGAAGGTTGTAGCTCAAATTGCTGAAGAAGTTAATGCTGGATCTGATAGAAAGGTGTCCGAATACACAGAGCATCACAGTTTGTTATGTATGCGGCTGCATAGCTGCAGACCAGTCAGGGTGCCCATGCTGACCCCTGCCCACTGCCAAAAGCGCCAACAATGGACACGAGAGCATCGGAACTGTACCACAGAGAATTGGTGGCCTGGTCTGATGGATCACGTGGATGGCCGGGTGCGTGTGATTGCTTACCTGGGGGACACATGGTACCAAGCCGGCGGAGGCAGTGTGATGCTTTGGGCAATGTTGTGATGGGAAACCTTCGATCCTGTCATACATGTGGATGTTACTTTGACACGTACCCAAGCATTGTTGGAGAGCATGTGCACCCTTTTGACGGGTCAGGGCTGTTTTGGCAGCAAAAGGGGGACCAACACAATATTAGGAAGGTGGTGCCTGATCTGTGTGTGTATGTGTATATATATATATAATCTAAATAATACTGAATATAAAACACCACAACATAAAACTAGAGTCAAAATCTAGTTCATGTGTTTTGTGCACTTATATAAACTACCAGTTTGTGAATGTGCAAGCGACACAGTAATCTTGTCCGACTGGATCGCTGTAGTATGTTGTGAGAACATTCTGTGTGTGTGTGTGTGTGTGTGTGTGTGTGTAAACATATATGTTTCAGATAACCTGAAATGACCCTGCTAGCACAACTGTGTATTTAAACTTGAATTCTCTTGTTCTTGCTCTGACTGGTTCTTCATCAGTAATAAATATTTTATCCAAAGCCAAGCAAGCTTGCACTTACATAAACAAATCATATCCCCCCCCCCCCCCACGAGCAGAAAGTGTGACTGTGAAGCAATCACACTTAAAAAAACAAAATGTACTTCCTCAACATGATGCTAAAGCACAGACAGACAGGTTAGCTGCATTTCTCGCTCGCTCGTTCGCTCTCTCACACTCACACACACCCACACGCGAGGGATTTTAACTGGAAATGATCAGTTCTTGTACTTTTCGGTTTAGCCCTGATGTAGCACTTTGGCTTTCGTTTTGTCAGCTTGGTCCTGAAATGACCTCTGGGGACCAAATAAGGTCGTAAGGAAGTGTGCTAGTGATCAGCCTTACCTTATTGCTGCTATATTTGTGTGTGTGTGTGTGTGTGTGTGTGTGTGTGTTTATACTGACCTGATGAAAGCCCAAGTAGTCCTGTATGGTGGGTGATGCGTAAAACACGTAACCATCTGCTGTTACAACCATGACGAAGCCGTTCAGAGCCTGTAAACAGACAACACAAGTAAACATTACCCACATCATCGCATTTAAAGGTTTGTGTAAATGGGTATAGATGTGTATATGTGTAAACAACGATCAGCCATAACATTAAAACCACCTCCTTGTTTCTACACACACTGTCCATTTTATCAGCTCCACTTATCATTTAGAAGACTGTAGTCCATCTGTTTCTGTACATACTTTTTAACCTCCTTTAACCCTGTTCTTCAATGGTCAGGACCTCTACAGGACCACCACAGAGCAGGTATTATTTAGGTGGTGGATCATTCTCAGCACTGCAGTGACACTGACATGGTGGTGGTGTGTTAGTGCAGTGTTTCCCAACCACTGTGCCGCGGCACATAAGTGTGCCGTGAGAAATCATCAGGTGTGCCGTGGAAGATTATCCAATTTGGTACTCTTAAGCGAGCGGCGTGTAGTGACAGGCAGAACAATTACATTCTCTTCCACTAGAGGGCAGTACAACAATACTTTTTGTGACTTTTTGTTTTGGTGGTGTGCCTTGTGATTTTTCTGGGTCAAAAAGGTTGGACAACACTGTGTTAGTGTGTGTTGTGCTGGTATGAGTGGATAAGACAGCAGCGCTGCTGGAGTTTTTAATCACCTCACTGTCACCCCTGGACTGAGAATAGTCCACCAACCAAAAATATCCAGCCAACAGCGCCACGTGGGCAGCGTCCTGTGACCACCGACTCAAACAGCAGCAATAAATGAGCGATCGTCTCTGACGTTACATCTACAAGGTGGACAGACTAGGTAGGAGTGTCTAATAGAGTGGACACTGAGTGGACACAGTACAACACACACTAACACACCACCACCATGTCAGTGTGTGTGACTGCAGTGCTGAGAATGATCCACCACCTAAATAATACCTGGTCTGTGGTGGTCCTGTGGGGTCCTGACCATTAAAGAACAGAGTAAAAGCAGGCTAACAAAGCATGCAGAGAAACAGATGGACTACAGTCAGTAATTGTAGAACTACAAAGTGCTTCTATATGGTAAGTGGAGCTGATAAAATGGACAGTGAGTGTAGAAACAAGGAGGTGGTGTTATGATATATGTAAGGTGAGGACTCAATCGCGGGCACGCCGGCCGGAGGAGAGAGCGGCCGGTTTAGAGTACACAAATAAGGTGACTATCTCCACCGAATGAAAGAGGAGGGGCCGGGCGAGCCCAAGCCAACTGAAATATCTAAATATAAATAAAACCCCAAACGTAACACAACGAGTAGATCGCAGTCCTCCAAAGTGTTTAAACAAAAGAAAGATCCAAAAGGATCTCGTGTGCACTGCACAATAAATTACTTTCACCGCGCTCACGGCAACCCCGCTAGCGAGATTCGAACCGGCGAACTCAGACACACACACGCTATGACGCAACCGAGCGAGCCACAGCGCCGCTGACGTTGCTAGCGCCGGTGGGCAAATTGAAGGGCAAACTAAGGATCGCTTTTATTTGTTCTACTTGTATTAATAATAATGAGAATCTATAGCGATATCAAACTAAGGAGTTATTCTAGGTATAAGAACCCAGGAAATCCTTCGAGCGGATAACAACAAAAAAGGTAATAGATATATATATATATATAGTTATTTTTTGTGATCGTACCCGATCCGGTTAGTTCTCCGCGACTCGGGTTTATATCAAGTTTAGTCTCCCTCGAGACTAGTGGGTCAATATTCGCGTAAGCGAACAGAGGTGCTTAAGCTTTACCAACGCGACACTCAAGGCGGAGCGGGGATGGGTGCTGGTAGCGAACACCGCCGTGGCCAGCCAACACCGAGATCCGCTTGAGCGCTCGGCGCGAGTGCTCCGACCCCGCGGGTCCGGAGCTAGATGCGAGAGATAGCGAGAAAGATGCGTGAGGCGAGCCTCTCCTTCTCAGAGTACTGATCGGAGGAGGAGCCTGTGCGAGCTCGAACCCAAGGCGCGGGGTGGAGCTCGTGAGCACTGCTGGTTCACCAGGCAGCCAAAACAATGGAAAGAGGAAGAGATACGGAGTACGCAATTCTCCTGGTAAAGTTAGGAGAGTGCAAAGGAGTCACACCAAAACCTAATCTTTCCCTGAGTTCCTTTTATTACCTCGGCCCCTGGGCCTACCGCAAACCCTCTATGAGGCCTCGCGTTACCTGTGTCCCTAACCTAACGTGCAAGAGAGCACAAAAGAACAAGGGTGTGACGAGGACACCTGGCTGAGCGCTGCTTTAAATACCAACTCAGCCAGGTGTTCCTCGTCGCTGCTGATTGCCTGAGGGTGCCTTGGGATTTGTAGTTCTTCTCCCCCTGGTCGAACTACGGGCTGTGCGCCCTCTGGTGGCAGCCGGCGGAAGCTCACGGGTTTGGCTCCCTCTGGTGGGCGCAGAGGGAGTTGATCGGCCTCTTTCAGTGCGAGCACTGGGGTTAACTGTGTGAATCGCGGGTCGGCCCCCCCTGGTGGCCGTCTGGGAACCAGACCGACTCCTAACAGGTGGTTTTAATGTTATGGCTGATCAGTGTATAAAACAAGGTACCACGGTATCAGCTATGGATCAGGTTCATTTCAGGGGTGAAGGTACACAGATGTTTCCATAATCAATTAGCTGGAAAATTAAAACCTGTTTAACAAAGGTGGAGTGTGTGTGTGTGTGTGTGTGTGTGTGTGGAGGTGTGAGTATACCTGCAGCAATAACTCTCCCTCAGATATGTTAACTCCATCCAAACTGCTTAACGTCTGCCCGTTTCTTGCCATGGTTCCTGCAGTCCAGCTGTTAGACGTATTCACACTTTTCTTCATTGTGGCTGAACGAGACAAAACAATCAGAGGAAATGATTAATGCACTGAATAAGCACAATAATAAAATCACTAAGTACATCCAGGGCGATTTTTGGGTCAATGGACATTTTAGGGGCATTGGTGGGTCGGCGGGTAATCAGGCTGGGAGTTCTAACCCTACCTCTGGCAAGCCGCCACTATTGATTTCACGAACAAGACCCTAAACTAAACTTAACTAAAGGTTATGTTGGATACAATTAGGACATTTAGTAAAATACAATAAAAGAGAATGAGTGATTATTCAACCCTCTTGAACCTTTATTTAACTGATTAAAGTAAAAAAGATCGAACCTTTAACTTGTTGATTGTATTTTGTAGATACACTGGTACCTTGAAACTCAACATCAATTCGTTCTGAGACTGGCGTTGAGTTTTAAGGTATTGTTTCCCATAAGGATGTATAGGAAACCTGTTAATGCGTTAACGTAAAATAATGGGGTTGTTTTTGACACTTATAGACTGAAAATAACACAAATATAATATAAACACTGAAATAAAAAGTTGATCCTTACAATTGCTCAGAGCCCCGAGCTGTAACACAAGTTTAAAAGTGAAACAGGAGGAAAATCCAGTTAAACACAGATACATGTGGACGCCCTCAGAGTGAACCTGACTGTTATTCCACACAAATGCTAAAATGCTTCGTCTCATATGCACACTCTGATGGCGTTTTACCGCACCGCTCAAGCCCAGCGCTGAACAAACCAGCAGTCGCACACACGTCGAGTTTAAGGGTACAAATTTCTTGACGAAGGACGTCGAGTTTCAACGATTTTGAGTTTAGCGGACGTTGCAGCTATGTCCACAACACGAACACACCCACACACACACACGTAAACACACAGACTGGAACGTAAACAGTGAGACGTCTCGTTCTGGTACTGTCGTCCTTCACCGTCTTCCACAGGTGAAGTCTGTTAATAGAGGGAAAATAAGAAGATGCTGATGATGCCCTGGCCAAATATGCCCCGGGCAAGTCGTAGCCTAGCGGTTAAGGTACTGCACTAGTAATTAGAAGGTCGCTGGTTCAAGCCCCACCACTGCCAGGTTGCCACTGTTGGGTCCTTGAGCAAGGCCCTTAACCCTCAATTGCTCAGACTGTCTACTGTAACAGTAATGTAAGTCAGTTTGGATAAAAGGCGTCTGCTAAATGCCAAAAATGTAAATGTAAATACCAGTGTTTTCGGGATACACCAGCACCGAGATTCTGGAATCCTCGGTTCAAAACTCGGCGTTGCCACCGGTCGGCTGGGCGCCATCTACTGGGCATAAGTGGCAGTGCCTGCAGTAGACACGTTTCTGCTAGGGCGGGATGACCGGACTATGTGGGTGGGGTCTTTAAGCGCTGTGTAAGGACCCTGATTAGCAGATAGAGAGGCGCCTGTGCAGAGTGCATGGGAGAAAAAGGGTTCCGCTATGGGCTGTGCATGGGTCGAAGGAGGGATGCACCTTTACTAAACGAATATGATATTAAGAAGCATAAGGAAACAATAAAGAAGTAAAATGATCAATATCAAAAACAACCCCATTATTTTACATTAGTCTAGAACATATGCAGTTCCACGGGACCATAGAACGCATTAACAGGTTTCCCATTCATCCTTATAGGAAAAAATACCTTAAAACTCAATGCCTTTAAACTTGACACCACTCCCAGAACCGATTGAGATCTTTTCAAGCTGTTTCTACTTCTTTTGATCCACGCGGTCTAATTTTGCTTCCTTTTCCCCCTTCTTTCATCCCAAACTCAGCACAGAAAGGACCCGGACCGCCCCACCTGGGGATCGAACCCAGGACCTTCTTGCTATGAGGCGACAGGTTAGATTCAGGCTACATCACCCACCCTGCCTGTGTGTGTGTGTGTGTGTGTGTGTGTGTGTTAGATGCACACTTTTACTCTTTAGTTTATTCCTCATTTATTACATCAATTATTTTATTTTTTAGCTAAGTGTGTGTGTGTGTGTGTGTGTGTGAGGTAGAGTAGTTCGTTTGGCCAGGATCTCTGTGTGACCGAAAAAGAGCAGTGTTTTGTCTACAGGCTCCTTTTACACAGAGAGATGTGTGTTTGTTCTAATCCACTTTTACATTGTGTGTGTGTGTGTGTGTGTGTGTGTGTGTGTGGTAGGTTTACTCTGCAGTCAGTCATAATGCCTGAGCTATAATTATTCGACACCAAAAACATGACACACACACAGACAAGCAAGTCTCAGCATGCGTGTGTGTTAGTGTGTGTGTGTGTGTGTGTGTGTGTGTGTGTGTGTGTTTTGGAGGGAAAGTTTGGACAGGAATGTAACGCGGTGACTATAATGGATCAGTGTAGGTATTCCTACCACCCCCCTTTCTCAAAAACCCGTCTAAACATTCCCCCATCGTGCTCTTGGGCGCTTTCTAGCCCCTTTGTAGCAGGTCAGCTTTAGTGGAAATAACACGACGTTCTATTATTTACACATGGCGGCTTCACACAGAAATTCGCCGGGCTGAACCCGTTCCCAATTAATGACCCACTTCATGACATAAAACAATCCCACACACACTAGATCCGGTACAACAAGCCCTTCATATGATAAATAAAGCAGCATCATTTTCATTCGTAAGGATGGGAGAACATGCTACCAGAGGAGTGGATACGTTCCAGTCTACCTTAAACCTTCCATCAGCACAGTGTCAGACATCCCAAGTTGCAAAAACTCATTTCAGGGAGGTACCCCCGGACCCGGACCTCGACCCCCCAAGCCAAAAAAAAAAAAAGCTAAAAAACCTCTCGCACACACCAAAGGATTATGGGTGATAACAGAACTTTTAGGAGCTGCTAACTGAGCTACTAAGCTAACTGTTCGCGTCACAAACACATTTATGTGTACTACATAGTGCACTAGATAGTGTGAAAGATAATAGATTTATGTTCCCTACATAGTGCACTAGATTGTATATTAGAAAAGAATTTATGTTCCCTACATAGTGCACTAGATAGTATACTAGATAACAGACTTATGTTTCTTACATAATGCTTTAGATAGTATATCAGATAACGGATTTATGTTCCCTACATAGTGCACTAAATTGTATATCAGATCACGGATTTATGTTCCCTACATAGTGCACTAGATAGTGTTTAAGATATGAATTTATGTTCCCTACATAGTGCACTAGATAGTGTTTAAGATATGAATTTATGTTTCCTACATAGTGCACTAGATAGTGTTTAAGATATGAATTTATGTTCCCTACATAGTGCACTAGATTGTATATCAGATCACGGATTCATGTTCCCTACATAGTGCACTAGATAGTGTTTAAGATATGAATTTATGTTCCCTACATAGTGCACTAGATAGTGTTTAAGATATGAATTTATGTTCCCTACATAGTGCACTAGATTGTATATCAGATCACGGATTCATGTTCCCTACATAGTGCACTAGATAGTGTTTAAGATATGAATTTATGTTCCCTACATAGTGCACTAGAAAGTATAACTAGATGATGATTTGTGTTCCTTACATAGTGCACTAGATAGTGTATTACATAATTAATTATGTTCTCTACATAGTGCACTAGATTGTAGGGCTGGGTATCGCCACTAATTTCCTGGATCGATTCGATTCCGATTCACAAGGTCCCGATTCGATTCAACACATTTAGGCATATTTGAGTTACATTAACAGGTTTAGTTTAAATATGTACAGATGTTCAGAGAACGAATGTGATAATTGTACAAAAAACACTCATTATTAAAAATATTTGTTTTTACATAAATAAGTAATCCACAACAAAAAACAGTAACATTAATTTTTTATTATTATTATTATTTTATATGTCTGACACGCTACAACAGTGTATATGTAATGTAAACATACACCTGGCTGTTGAACAGCTTATGCCAAGTTCACACTACACGACACTCTGATTTGCCGGGTCGCTGTACAGTTCACACTGCACGACTGATGGGTGATGGGGGGGGTTTCACATCTACACCATCTATCACCAGGAGGAATCTCAGATGAGTCTCTCTGGTCTCCCAAACTACGTTTTGTCACAAAAACACATGTGAGAAGTGACGAGGGGTTTAATGAAACCACGTCCTAAAATACACTCCAACAAGTAGCGAGCGATCAAAGTTTGTGCGCTGATGAGCAGCGGAATATCAAAGAGAAAAAAATAAAGGAATCTGAGTGGATTTGGCAACACGACCAACAGGGATTGTTCTGAAGTTGGAGGTTAATAAAGCAATAAGCCACGAGAGGCCGTGCATTACTGTGATTTTAGCACGGGGATGACGTTTTTGGCACGACGCGAAGCGGAGTGCCTAAAACTTCTTTCCCCGTGCTAAAATCATAGCAGTAACGCACGGTCTCGAGTGGCTTATTGCTTTTATAAAACGGCGGTCAACATAAAATATAATAAATACAACAATGTTTAATTCATAAATTTATTTATTGTGTATAAACTTACAATAAAGCGTTCTTCCGCGACGCAAAATAGTTCGATTAACAGTGTTGCTAGGCAACATGAGGGCGAAAATAACATTAATTTTTTCTATTCAGTGGCGTATTAATATGGAATGATGTGAGGTGGTCATAGGTGTGCTTTTATCGGGGATTTTACAACGGCTTCGAACGCGGCTCAGCCAATCAGATTTTAGGACCGGAACTATCCGTTTTATAAAGTGAATTAGATAACGCATTCATGTTCACTACATAGTGCACTAGATAGTGTATTAGATAACGCATTCATGTTCACTACATAGTGCACTAGATAGTATAACTAGATGATGATTTGTGTTCCTTACATAGTGCACTAGATAGTGTATTACATAATTAATTATGTTCCCTACATAGTGCACTAAATTGTATATCAGATAACGGATTTATGTTCCCTACATAGTGCACTAGACAGTACATTAGACAATTGATTTATGTTCCCTACACAGTGCGCTAGATTGTATATCAGATCACGGATTAAATACGCGATCAGGGAATAAAGTCTGTGTCGCCTGCGTGTGTGTGTGTGTGTGTGTGTGTGTGTGTGTGTGTCGCTCTTGGCCGCTCGTTCTAGATTCCGGGAGATTCTATCTGACTTGGGGGGCATCAGGGAGCCGCTATGTATATGCGGGAGACTCCCGGAACTTCCGGGACACTTGGGACGTCTGCAGTGTTCCAATCAGTACTGACATCCTTCTATAACTACTATAAACATACAAAACAACTGGTGCTCGGTGGGCGGGGCGGTCTATTACACTAACCCACCTCCACTGAGATTCGAACCCGATCGGCTGTCCGAGCGTCCAGACAGACAGGTAGTCATTCACTACTGTAGGAGGAAACCGGAGCTCCCAGAGGAAACCCACACAGACACAGGGAGAACATGCAAACTCCACACAGAAAGGACCCGAACCGCCCCACCTGGAAATCGAACCCAGGACCTTCTTACTGTGAGGCGACAGTGCACTTCCGGTGACCTGGGGCGCAACTGAACACCTACTAGGTGCGGATACACGCTAAAAAACACTCTACCCTGTGTGTATTCATCCACCACTTGTGTTAAATCGCAATCAGACAGTAGGTGTCGCTGTTGCACATCCTTATGAGATCTGAGTCTCTAATCTGACTGAAATGAGGATTATGTTTATAACTGGCGACCCCACTGATGTTCTGTGTGTTTGCATGAAGTGCAATTTATTTATTTATTTATAATTTATTAGGATTATAAAACAGACTTTGCTTACGTTCATGTAGGAGGAAACCGGAGCGCCCGGAGGAAACCCACACAAACAATTTTACATTTACATTTTCGGCACTTACAGTCTGAGCAATTGAGGGTTAAGGGCCTTGCTCAAGGGCCTAACAGTGGCAACCTGGCAGTAGTGGGGTTTGAACCAGCAACCTTCTGATTACTAGTCCAGTACCTTAACCTTAACCGCTTGGTTGGAGCGGCGGTCTATTACACTAACCCACCACCACTGAGATTCGAACCCGATCGGCTGTGCGGGCGTCCAGGCAGACAGGTAGTCATTCATTACTGTAGGAGGAAACCGGAACTCCCGGAGGAAACCCACACAGACACGAGGAGAACATGCAAACTCCACACAGAGAGGACCCGGACCGCTCCATCTGGGGATCGAACCCAGGACCTTCTTACTGTGAAGTGACAGCGCTACCCACCGAGCCACCGTGCCGCCCCGTCTCTCCGTTCGACCGTGTGTCACGTCTCAGTACGTTGCCAGTTCTTGCAGAAAAGGAACGTTTTCGACATTCTGGGTCGGTCTATCCTGCATCGTCCTTAGTTATACCCGTTTTATACCTCTTCGCTCTATTTTTGGCCTTCTTTCTCAAACTCTCTCACCCCTTCGGTCCATTCTTGTCAACTCATGTCATATGTTCTACTTTTACTTTTTTCATTCCTTTCCCTTTTACTCCATTATTACTTTCTCTCTTACACACACACACACACACACACACACACACTCTCTGTCTCTCGCTGTCTCTTGCTGGCAGCAGTAACAGCAGTAATCAGTAATGGAGCAGTGGTGAGTGACAGATCTTGGCGAACGCAGCATGGAAGTACTGCTGCTGCCAGAGCGATCGCGTGTAAAGAGTTTATTTAGGGAGTGAGTGTGAGTGAGTGTGTGTGAGAGAGAGAGAGAGAGAGAGAGTGTGTAACTGAGAAAAAGGTGAAAAAGATCGAAAAAAGAAAGTGTGTGTGTGTGTGTGTGTGTGTGATAAAGGGAGGAGTGGGAGTGTTTATGTGAGATAGGGAGAAATACAGAAAAATAAGTGTGTGTGTGTGTATGTGAGAGAGAGAGAGAGAGAGAGAGAGAGAGAGAGAGAGGGTGTGTATGTGTGTGTGTGTGTGAGTGAGTAAGAAAGAAAGTGTGTGTGTGTATGTGTGTATAATGACATGTACTCTGAAAGATAAGTCAACAGTCGTTCAAAGAGTTGCAGGATGACCTGAAGGCAGCAGGAACAACATTATGTAAACAGAAAAGCAATGAGCTCTCGACATTTCGAACGGTTCGAATCTCAGCTCTGCTACCGGGAGGCTGGGCGGCTACATGGACAACGATTGGCTAGTTGTTGTTAATACAGGGTGGGAAGCCGGATAGGGACCTCATAACTGATGCAATTAGGACCTCTGCTGACAAGTCGAGGGATGATGCTGATCAGGGTGTGGCTCTCCGTACACAGAGCTGATCGGCATATGAACTCGCCTCGTGCAGGTGAAAACATGCAGTCGGCTACTGCACACGTGTCGGAGGGGGCGTGTCAGTCTCGCTCTCCTCAATCAGGAGTGGAGATCAGCATCAGTAGAGAGAAAGCGCAATGCAATCGGGTGATTGGATACGACTAGATTGGGAGGAAAATTGGGGGAAAAAAATCTAGTGAGATGTCTTGCTGCCTACTGCCTACCAGGGCAGCTGCCCAGGCAGATTATTTAGACACACTACTATAGCAGTTTTTAACCTGAACAGGGTGCAAACCCATCGCAGACTCTGCCCACCCTCCTCCGACTTAGCTCATCATGTCTGTGCAGATGCCAGGCAAGCCTGCATGGTGGTAGTACGATAGACCGCAGAGCCACCTGAGCACCCACATTACATATATGCTTTAATAAATGATGTTAGAAGCTGAATAAACAACCCAGCACTAGGAAGCTGGTAAAGTGGGTACGGTTTGGCAACAGAGATCCTGGGAATCTGGTCCCTGTCTTTGGGGGGTTTGGCCCTAGGTGTGTGTGTGTGTGTGTGTGTGTGTCTGTTATCGTTTGATTGATTGGTGGCTGCCTTATGTATTAATGCCTTGTGCCCTGTTTTTTTCTGGGTGGTGCTGGACCCACCACAAGCCTGATCAGGATGTAGTGGTGAATTATAATACATAAAAAATGTGCAGAAGGTGGATCGGCTGCTCTAAATTGGCCCTAGGTGTGTGTGGGTGTGTCCGTTATCGTGTGTATTAACGCCTTGTGCTCTGTTTCTTCTGGGTGGCACTGGACCCACCACAAGCCTGATCAGGATATAGTGGTGAATTAATATAAATTAAAAAAAAAAAGAGGTTGGAAACATAGCTGGTAAACTATTGAGTATATGATGCAGCACTAGGCAGCTGGTAAAGCGGGTACAATCTGGCAACCGAGATCCTGTGAATCTGGGTTTGATCCTCACCTCTGATCAGTGTATTTGAGGGGTTTGTCCATTTGGGTTTCCTCTCATACCCCTTTTCCACCAAAAAAAAACCATGGTTCTTGAACCGGTTCTGTTCGGGTTTCTCTGAACCTTGGTGTTCTGTAGAGAACCGACGCGCATTTCCACCAGTTTTTGAGAACCAAGCAGCGTCATCAGCGGTGGGCGTTACTTAACGAAAGTTAAGGGTAGTAACATGATGGCGGAGCGTGTAGGTTATGTGCGAGCGAGCATTTGTGCTGCTGTTACAGATGTTCGTTTTTATGTAAAAAGCATCGATCTAACAATCGGTGATAAGATCTCAATAACAATCGGTGTTTGTCTCAGTTGTTGTTTTCTTTAGTTTATTGACGTGAGAAGCGTTTTGCGCTTCGGTTTCACCGCGACTCTCGGCGCAAATGGCCGATTTGCTCGGCGCTCGACTCGAGCGGTGAAACATCACTAAGGTTCCACGACGCGAACATCCATCTGTGTGAAATAACCATCAAATCTACTCTAAAATACAACATGGATCTGTGTTTAGCTGGATTTACACGTGTGGTGCTTATGCAGCTCGAGGAGTTGAAAAAGTTTCACGCTTTATTTTTTTACGTTAAGCGTTTTTCGTTCTGTCCGGGTCACTTTTATCAGGTAATATCACACAATTCACCTTTAAAAAGGCGCTTTAAAAGATAAAAATGCAGCAATAAGCTCCATACGAGACCCTAGCTGACGCCATTGTTGCTGTCGCTATGCTGTACAACATGACACGCCCACAGGTGACGTCACGGTTCGGGCTGAAAAGCCAAGTATTCTGTGGTGCCAGATTGGCCCGCTAGTTCGCTGTCTGGAACCTTTTTTTTCTGGTGGAAATACGCGGAACCGGTTCAAAGTCAAGTTCGGGAACCGGAAAAGGGGTGCCGCGTCGGTGGAAAAGGGGTAACAGGTACTCCCTCTAGGTTCTCACCACCTCCCCAGAAGGTGCAGAAGGTGGATCGGCTGCTTTTAATTGGACCCTAATTGTGTATAAGTGTATGAGGGCAGTGGTGTATAGTAACGAAGTAATAATACTTCGTTACTGTACTTAAGTAGTTTTTTGAAGTACTTGTACTTTACTGGAGTATAAAAATTTTCGGCAACTTTCACTTTTACTCCACTACATCTTCTAAAGAAATTGTGTACTTTTACTCCGTTACATTCGCTGTATGTAGATTCGTTACTCGTTACTACAGAATGAAAGTTAAATGATGTGAGATGTGTGACGGACTGCACGCTGGTTTGGTGAATCTGCGCTTGTAAGTTAGACGGTGGTTAATGCGCATGTGCAAACGTTCTCTAAAAGCTATCGGAGTTTTCTAAAAGTGCGTCGTTCACCCAAAGACACGCAAACATGGAGATTTCAGAAGCTCCCCGTCCAACACACTGATGTAAGTTAACAATGATTAACAAAGTAAAGCTGCAGCATCAGCGTTTTATTCATATTATTAGCATTAACATTGTTCAGATATCTACCTACCATTTTTACCGATTACATTCGAACCACAAGTAAAACGTTTCACTAAATTTGTTTGGAATTCATTGACTGCAAAACTCATGAAGACACGTCCATTATTTTTAAAAACTCACCTACGGACAAATATTTCCTCAGATAACTTCTGTATTAGACCAGTAGAGGAAACATTCATGGTGCTGAGGAACATGCAGCACGTCTTTAACCCTTTAATGATCTCAACAAGAACTCAACTTATCCAACTTATTATTCATGATTTTTCAGCTGTTGGCTTCAAATTAGAAATGGTGTTTTCTTAAAGTAAGAATACCAATATTTTTTTAGTTTAACACATGCCATTCAGTGAGTAGATACGGCCCCAAAGAATATTATTTAAATACTGCTTTTTACTTACTTTTTACTTACTTATTTTACTCAAATATTTTGATTTAAATTAATGGTTGAACAGATCATTAAAGGGATAAAAGTGCCACACGTTTTGTTAAACTCTCCTGAGTTTTGCTTTAAATTAATTATGCCAAAATAATTTTTTTGTTATTGGAATATACTGTAGTACCCAAATAAAAAAATGGGACAGTATAGAAAATGCAAATAAAATAGATGCAGTTTTTCTTACATTTACATCGACTCACATTCTAAAAACGTTGGAACAGGAATATTTAGGGCTAGTAATAAGTTAAAAAAAACAACAAAATAATGTCATGATTTCAAACAGGTGATGTCACAGTTGATTATGATCATGAATTTGCACAAATCATGTTCAGATGAAAGGAAGAAAACAGGTTAATTGTTAAGGTGGTTTACAGGCTTAAAAGAACAATCTTTATATTTAAAATGAGCGCTTCCATTTATACTAACAGCATTTACTTTTACTTCTACTTTTAATACTTAAGTACATTTAATATCAAATTACTTTTGATACTTAAGTACATTAAACATCAGATACTTTTAGACTTTGACTTAAGTAATATTGTAAAAGGTGACTTTTACTTCTATCAAAGTAAATTTCTGGTAAGATACTTGTACTTTTACTCAAGTACGGCCTTCCGGTACTTTATACATCACTGTATGAGGGTGGCTGCCTTATGTATTAATGCCTTGTGCCCTGTTTTTTTTGGGTGGCACTGGACCCACCACAAGCCTGACCAGGATATAGTGGCAAATTGAAATGAATAAATAAATGAGGTTGGAAACATAGCTGGTCTGATTCCATTCAGAAAGCCACATAAAACAAATTTGAGTGTGTGTGTGTGTGTGTGTGTGTGTGTTTTGCTTTGGAGACTTGTGGAACTTGATTCTAGCTCAGATCAAGCAAGGAAGTGAGTTGTTTACATAAGGCCTACACACACACACACACACACACACACACACACACACACACACACACACTACATATATATAGACTATCCACCTCTCGTTTCACTTTCCCCCACCCTTTTATTCTACTGCTAGTTTTAAGTCTTGTATTGCTTTGTGTGTGTGTGTGTGTGTGTGTGTGTGTGTGTGTGTGTGTATGTTCGAGCTTCAGCCTCGCGTGAGGAGAAAGCGTGCGAACTTTCAACCCTGGCAGTCGACGCCGGAGTTTTGGGAAGGAGAAAACCAGAGTTAGTGAGGGAGTAAAAGAGAGCAAACAAGGGAGAGAAAGCGAAAGACTAGGAAAAAGAGAGAGAGAGAAGGAGAGAGAGAGAGGAAGGATGATGGAGGGGTGAGAGGGAAAAGAGGAGGAGTGTTTGGTTTCAGGGAGAGCTAGAGCTGGGTAATTAAGATCAGCAGGGAATGAAGAAGGGAACAGCCAAACAGAAAAACAGGGGCTGTGAGAGAGCGAGAGAGAGAGTCCAAAATCTAGAAGAGGAATGCCTTATATACATTTTAGTCATATATACATATACACAGGTACAGTACAACGCAGAGTGCAGGGTCAGAGGGTTAAGGGCCTTGCTCAAGGGCCCAACAGTGGCAGCATGGCAGAGCTCGAACTCTCAAGTTTTCGATCGACAGCCCGAAGCTCTACCCACTAGGCTACTCCTTTAAAATCAGCACATGAAAGCTTGACCAGAGCTGGTTGCTGATTACACAGACAAATCAAAGGTGATGTAAAGCTTGCTTGGTTGTGAACAGTCTCACAAAAGAAATGGAAGTGAGCTTTTGGCTGTCAGCCAGCCGAGTGCCCACACAGACATTACTGGCTATGTCTCTGTCCTGTCCGGGGTGTGTTCCCGCCTTGCACCCAATGATTGTGGATGTAGTCAGACCCACCACGACCCTGACCAGGATAAAGCGGTTGATGAAAATGAAATGAAAATACACGGCATACTATTACGTTATTACATTATCATTATTATTATGTATCATTAACATTAGCATTATTACATTATTATTATTATTATTATCATTGTTATTATTATTATTATTAGTGTTATGGCATTATTAAATTATTATTGTTATTATTACATTATTATTATTATTATTATCATTGTTATTATTATTATTATTAGTGTTATGGCATTATTAAATTATTATTGTTATTATTACATTATTATTATGTATCATTAACATTAGCATTATTACATTATTATTATTATTATTATCATTGTTATTATTATTATTATTAGTGTTATGGCATTATTAAATTATTATTGTTATTATTACATTATTATTATGTATCATTAACATAAGTATTATTACATTATTATTATTTGTTTTATTATTACATTATTATTATGTATTATTATTATTATTTCATTAATATTATCATTAATATTATCACATTAATATTACTATTGTTATGTATTATTATTTCATTATTATTATTATTAGTATTATTACATTAATATTACTATTATTATGTATTATTATTATTTATTATTTCATTATTATTATTAGTATTATATTATTATTATTTTTATGTATTATATTATTATTATTATTATTATGTATCATATTATTATTACTACTTATTTTTTCATTATTATTATCATTAACATTATTACATTATTATTATTTTGTATTATATTATTATTATTATATTATTATTATTATGTATTATATTATTATTATTATTATGTATTATATTATTATTATTATTATTACTATGTATTTTTTCATTATTATTATCATTAACATTATTACATTATTATTATCATGTATTATTATAATTAGTATTTGTTATGATGTGGGGAGGAAGGACCCAAGGATGCGGAGGTTTAACTAAAAAAGGGTTTTATTTACAAAATCATAAACATAATATACATAAAATAAAAGGAATAACAATAACAAAAAACACTTCGGGGAATCCCGAAGGCAGCCGGACGTCGGGGGCTGAAAAGGAACAAAAAAAAGCATACAAAAGAAAAGGGGAAGCGCGAGGCGCGAACCCAGGACTCCTGCCTCCCGACCGGGAGCTTTAACAGCCTGCCACAGCGGCGCTAGTGGCAGACTCGCTCCCGGCGCTATTGAAGCAAAGAGTGGGTTCGCGAGATGGACCACCTCGCGCTGTTGGCCGAAGAAGGGGGGGTAACACCGACAATAGCTGCGTGGCATGGCGCTTTCCAGCAACTAATGCTGGCTAGAGCCATGCCAGCTACCGGGTGTGATCGATTTGCGGGTTTCAAAAGTTAATGGCAAAGGCGCTGTCACCAGCCAGGGTGGCTGGGAAGTGGCCATTTGCTCCTGCGCTCCAGAGGGCGGAACGTGACGCTGTCACCAGCGGTAGCTGGGAGGGGGTCACGTTCCTCTGGGCGCAGTCATGGGGTCTCTAGGTGGCGGCGGCACGGCGGCTCGACGGCAGCGGCCCGACGGCGACCTGAGAGCGGCAACCAGGCGGCGGCGGCGGCACGACAGCTGCGGCACTATGGCGGCAGCTTGGCGGCGGCGGCGGCGTGGTGGCGCCCACTAGCGGTGGCCCGGCGGCAGCGGCACGGCGGCGGCGGCACAGTGCGGCGGCACAACCTAAAGATAAAAAAAACAATAAACATAAAAGGACACCGCAGTGTCAAACAAACTCAAAGAAAGAAAAAAGAATCAGCCAACAAGAGCAGAAGGTGCGACGGCTACAGCTCTGCACCTATGCCTTAAATAAGGGAAGGCACAGGTGTAGCCCATTCGCCCTAACGAGCTGGCCAGGTACTTAAAGGCACAGCTCGTTTCTGCTCTGTAAGGCCTGTGGCGTCAGGGAGAGATGGTACATTCCCCTGATGCCACAGAGCCTAACAGTATTATGACATTATTACATTATTAGTGGGGACAGTGGTAGCCTAGTGGGTAGAGCTTTGGGCTATCAACTGAAAGGTTGAGAGTTCGAATCCCAGCTCTGTCATGCACCATTGCTGGGCCCTTAAGCAAGGCCCTTAACCCTCTCTGCTCCAGGGGCTTTCAAACAAGCTATATGTACAGTATATATGACAAATAATACATCTGTAATTCCACACACACACAGATTCAGGACGTCTGTGTGGGGGTTTGTGGAGGTTTTTGTGCGTGGGTGTGGTCCCGGTTGAGGATCGTGCTGTCTGCTATCGTAGCCAAGCATACAGTGGTCAAGATCCGGACGCCAGTCGCTCACACACGCGCGCGGCGGCGCGTACAGAAGCCCGGCCACAGTTTGAATATGTAAAAGTGCTTCTGATTATAATGGATTAAGCAAACAGATGCTTATGCAAAGCAGACAGCCTGTTAAGTACACACAGTACAGTGAAGCAGATTCATTACTGTACACACACACACACACACACATTTCATTAACACCGAACACTATTACTTATTCAGTCTCTGAGTGGAGCTCGGTGTGCAGAATTCCTGAGCGGGCCACAGTGAGCCCGGTGTTTCAGCGTAACTCTTGGCTAACCCGTCTCCAATTTGCGCTCATCAACGTAATCACGCTGCCGTTCGTGGCGTAATGATTCCCACACGGTGCGTCTCTGCGTGTTTCCCGCTCGGATGGGGATAACGAGCCCCGATCGGGGGATCACAGGACGTCCAGAGGACTCTCCGAAAACCCGGCAACAAACAACATCAGGGTGATTAGCTCAGAGGCTAATCAAAGGCACATGGTAGGGCACCGCAAATCAGGAGCAGCTCAATAGAGTCTGTGTGTGTGTGTGTGTGTGTGTGTGTGTGTGTGTGTGTTCACAACAGAAAGTAAAACAGGGAGATCATACAAGCACGATGTTGATTTGTTTAAAATAACGACCCTTGGAAGAGAGCTGTCCTTATGCTTCTTCGCAAATGCACTATATAGTCAAAAATATTGGGACACCCCTTCTAATTGCTAACAGGTCTCTCTCACTCACTCACTTTCTTAACCGCTTATGCAGTCAGGGTCCCGGGGTGGGGGTGCTGGAGCCTATCCCAGCTTTTCAATGGGCGCAAGGCACACAGTAACACCCTGGACGGGGCGCCAGTCCGTCGCAGGGCAGACGCACACACACACACATACACACACACACCCATTCACCTATAGGGCAATTTAGTGTCTCCAATTAACCTGACTGCATGTTTTTGGACTGTTGGAGGAAACCGGAGCTCCCGGAGGAAACCCACCCCACGCAGACACGTGGAGAACATGCAAACTCCGCACAGAAAGGACCCACACTGCCCCGCCTGGGGATCGAACCCAGGACCTTCTTGCTGTGAGGTGACACTGCTACCCGCCGAGCCACCGCGCCGCCCCTGCTAACAGGTCTAATAAATCAATGATATAAAAGTAACGGTATGCTTCCAACTGTGCAGCAACAGTTTAGGGAAGGCCCGTTCCTGCTCCAGCATGACTGTACCCCTCTGCACAAAGCAAAGCTCTATAAAGACATGAAGAAAAGCTCGGTGCTTGGTTCAAATAAGCTCCAGTGACCTGCCCAGATCGCTGACCTCAACTCCAATGAATAGGCTTTCTCGACCAACATCAGTGCCCAGTCACACATAAGCTGCCATCTTTTGACTAGATAGGCACAAATTCCAACAGACATGCTTCAAAGGTCTATGGGAAGCCTTCTCACAAAAATATCACACAGCGTTCGCTCTGTTTTAAAAAGCTCATGATCCGCAGCGGGATACTCCGCTAGCACACCAGCGCCGAGATTCTGAACTCCTCGGTTCGAAACTCGGCGTTGCCACCGGTCGGCTGGGCGCCATCTAGCGGGCATAACTGGCTGTGCCTGCAGCAGACACTAACTGGCTCCCGTGTCTGCTAGAGCGGTGTTTCCCAACCACTGTGCCGCGGCACATCAGTGTGCCGTGAGAGATCGTCAGGCGTGCCGCGGAAGATCATCCAAGTTCACCTGATCGGTACTGCGGCGTGTAGTGACAGGCAGAACAATTACATTCTCTTCCACTAGAGGGCAGTACACCTTCTCGGTGGTGTGCCTCGTGATTCTTCTAATGTGAAATATGTGCCGTGGTTCAAAGAGGTTGGGAAACACGGTGCTGGGGGGCGGGATGACCGGACTACGTGGGTGGGGTCTTCGATAGCCATGCAGGGACCCCGATCAGCGGATAAGAGGCCGCTGGGGGTCCGTTAGAACTGCGCACGTGTCGGAGGAGGCGTGAGCGGCAACATACCCTCCTCGAACGCAGTCGGGGATCGCCAGCAGCGGAAGACAGATTGACTATGCATAAATAAACAGAAAAAAAAGCATTTGGTTAAGTGTCCAAATACTTTTGATCCTGTAGTGAAGATAAGGTAAGTAAACTGCCTTTAACCGTGTATTCCCAATACCATACATTTATGGCATTTAGCAGACGCTTTTATCAAAAGCCACTGACGTTTGTGGCCGAATACGACACAATGCAAGCATTTAAACCTTAAGGGCCTTGCTCAGGGGCCCAACTTCATGGTGGTGGAGCTTAAACCAGGGACCTTCTGATAACTAGTCTATTACCTTAAGCACTGAGTTATCACTGCCCTGGTGAAATATAATGGTAAAATGACAGAAGTGAGTTTCAGTATCTGCTGTGTGTGTGTGTGTGTGTGTGTGTGTGTGTGTGTGTGTCAAAAAGACTGCTTCCTAAACCTCAGCAGACATTCAAATGCCGTCTGCTTTAAATAAGCTTGGCTATGCAAATGCACGGCTAAGAGGTGAGTGGAACTGAGGGAGACGGTGAGAACAAGCAGGACGGTCACAGTGTGATGGGGAGAGGAAGACGTAAGGCACCGACCACGCCCCTCCCCCCTTGCCACCATAACAGAGGAAGTGTGTGTGGCTCTGTTTTTAGAAGCTATAATCATCAGACTGAAGCCAAAAAACTGAAAAAGACAGAGAGAGAGAGAGAGAGAGAGAGAGAGAGAGAAAAGAGATGTTGTCCATTTTATCAGCTCCACTTACCATATAGGAGCACTTTGTAGTTCTACAATTACTGACTGTTGTCCATCTATTTCTCTACATACTTTTTTTTAGCCTGCTGTAGCCTGTTCTTCAATGGTCAGGACCCCCACAGGACCACTACAGAGCAGGTATTATTTAGGTGGTGGATCATTCTGTTGTGCTGGTATGAGTGGATCAGACACAGCAATGCTGCTGGAGTTTTTAAATACCTTGTCCACTCACGGTCCACTCTATTAGACACTCCTACCTGGTTGGTCATCTTCTAGACCTTCATCAGTGGTCACAGGACGCTGCCTATGGGGCGCTGTTGGCTGGATATTTTTGGTTGGTGGACTATTCTCAGTCCAGCAGTGACAGTGAGGTGTTTAAAAACTCCAGCACAACACACACTAACACACCACCACCATCAGTGGTCAGTGTCACGGCAGTGCTGAGAATGACGCACCACCCAAATAATACCTGCTCTGTAGTGGTCCTGTGGGAATCCTGACCATTGAAGAACAGCATGAAAGGGGGCTAAAAAAGTATGCAGAGAAACAGATGGACTACAGTCAGTAATTGTAGAACTACAATGTGCTCCTATGTGGTAAGTGGAGCAGTGTAGAAACAAGGAGGTGGTTTTAATGTTATGTCTATATAATCCCTCCCCTCAGACATAGCTAATCATGTCTGTATAGACACACTGCTGGCTGACAGCAGACCGAAGCTGAGGATTAAAACCATGTCCTCTGGACCCTGGAGCTGTGGGATACCCATACTGCACCACAGCGCCACTCTGTCTGTCTCTTTGCCGCAAACAACCCCTTCCCCCTTTCCTCGAAACCTCCAACCCACTTCCACTTCTGCCTGTGGTCTGTGTGTGTGTATGTGTACGTATGGGGGGTGGGATGGGGTAGGACGGGCGCGGCTCCAGATGTGCGGCTCTGAGTTTATATTTCAATATTTAAATCTCCCTCGGTCTCGAGTGAAACTTGTATTTAACCACCTACGGTTTCACATATCCATTATAAACAAACGTCATAAGCATGAACAAATACACTACATCAGACATCCCAAGTTGCAAAAACTCATTTTAGGGAGGTACCCCCGGACCTCGACCCCCCAAGGTCAAAAAAAAAAAGAAGCTAAAAAACCTCTCGCACACACCAAAGGATATGGGTGATAACAGAACTTTTAGGAGCTGCTAACTAAGCTACTAAGCTAACTTCGTGTTACAAACACATTAATGTGTACTACATAGTGTGAAAGATAATAGATTTATGTTCCCTACATAGTGCACTAGATTGTATATTAGAAAAGAATTTACGTGCCTTACTTAGTGCACTAGATAGTGTACTAGATAATAGACTTATGTTTCTTACATAATGCTTTAGGTAGCGTCTTATTTAACGGATTTAGGTTCCCTACATAGTGCACTAAATTGTATATCAGATAATGGATTTATGTTCCCTACATAGTGCACTAGATAGTATTTTAGATATGAATTTATGTTCCCTACACAGTGCACTAGATAGTGTATTACATAATTAATTATGTTCCCTACATAGTGCACTAGATAGTGTATTAGATATGAATTTATGTTCCCTACACAGTGCACTAGATAGTGTATTACATAATTAATTATGTTCCCTACACAGTGTACTAAATTGTATATTAGATCACGGATTTATGTTCCCTACATAGTGCACTAGATAGTGTATTAGATAACGCATTCATGTTCCCTACATAGTGCACTAGATAGTGTATTAGATAACGCATTCATGTTCCCTACATAGTGCACTAGATAGTGTATTAGATAACGCATTCATGTTCCCTACATAGTGCCCCAGATAGTGTATTAGATAACGCATTCATGTTCCCTACATAGTGCACTAGATAGTGTATTAGATAACGCATTCATGTTCCCTACATAGTGCACTAGAAAGTATAACTAGATGATGATTTGTGTTCCTTACTTAGTGCACTAGACAGTATATTAGACAATTGATTTATGTTCCCTACACAGTGCACTAGATTGTATATCAGTGTTCTATCAGGTTGAGGTCAGGACTCTTCCACACCAAACTCGCTCATCCACGTCTTTATGGACCTTGTGCTTTGTGCACTGGTGCGCAGTCATGTTGGAACAGGAAGGGGCCATCCCCAAACTGTTCCCACAAAGTTGGGAGCACGAAATTGTCCAAAATCTCTTGGTATGCTGCAGCATTAAGAGTTCCTCTCACTGGAACTAAGGGGCCGAAAACTCCCAACTCCTGAAAAACGACCCCACACCATAATCCCCCCTCCACCAAACTTCACACTCGGCACAATGCAGTCAGACGAGTACCGTCTCCTGGCAACCACCAAACCCAGACTCCGAGAAGCGTGATCCGTCACTCCAGAGAACACGTCTCCACTGCTCTGGAGTCCAGTAGCGGCGTGCTTTACACCACTGCATACGACGATTTGCATTGCGCTCGGTGACGTGAGGCTTGGATGCAGCTGCTCGGCCGTGGAAACCCATTCCATGAAGCTCTGTACGCACCGTTCTTGAGCTGATCTGAAGGCCACGTGAAGTTTGGAGGTCTGTAGTGATCGACTCTGCAGAAAGTCGGCGACCTCTGCGCACTATGCGCCTCAGCAGCCGCCGACCCGCTCTGTCATTTTGCGTTGCCGATCGCTTCCACTTTGTTATAAAAGCACTGACAGGCGACTGTGGAATATTTAGTAGCGAGGAAATTTCACGACTGGACTTGTTGCACAGGTGGCGCCCTATCACAGTACCACGCTGGAATTCACCGAGCTCCTGAGACCGACCCATACTTTCACTGATGTATGTAGGAGCGGTCTGCCTCGTGCCTTGGTGCCCGAATTCAATGATTTGGACAGGTGAGTGAATACTTTTGGCAATATAGTGTATATGACTGGGGACTAATGTTGGTCGAGAAAGCTTCAGTTGATGTTCCGGTTCATTCCAGAGCTGTTCAGTGGGGCTGAGGTCAGGGTTCTGTGCAGGCCATTCCTTCTCTGTATGTAGGCGCCTGACCAGTCGATAGCACCACTAAGGATTTGAACCCTGGATCCCGGCGATAGCAAGCTAGCGTGTCACCTGAGCGCCCAATACATTTTTGTCTTTTTAGTTTTTGTCTTGGGTTTGGCGTGTTTGTTGCTGAACCTGGCTGTTAGCAGCGCGACTATTCTACTCTGCTGAACCTGGCTGTTAGCAGCGCGACTATTCTACTCTGCTGAACCTGGCTGTTAGCACTGCGGCTATTCTACTCTGCTGAACCTGGCTGTTAGCACCGCGGCTATCGTGTTCTGCTGAACCTGGCTGTTAGCACCGCGGCTATTCTACTCTGCTGAACCTGGCTGTTAGCACTGCGGCTATTCTACTCTGCTGAACCTGGCTGTTAGCACCGCGGCTATACTACTCTGCTGAACCTGGCTGTTAGCACTGTGGCTATTCTACTCTGCTGAACCTGGCTGTTAGCACCGCGGCTATTCTACTCTGCTGAACCTGGCTGTTAGCACCGCGGCTATTCTACTCTGCTGAACCTGGCTGTTAGCACTGCGGCTATTCTACTCTGCTGAACCTGGCTGTTAGCACCGCGGCTATCGTGTTCTGCTGAACCTGGCTGTTAGCACCGCGGCTATTCTACTCTGCTGAACCTGGCTGTTAGCACTGCGGCTATTCTACTCTGCTGAACCTGGCTGTTAGCACCGCGGCTATACTACTCTGCTGAACCTGGCTGTTAGCACTGTGGCTATTCTACTCTGCTGAACCTGGCTGTTAGCACCGCGGCTATTCTACTCTGCTGAACCTGGCTGTTAGCACCGCGGCTATTCTACTCTGCTGAACCTGGCTGTTAGCACCGCGGCTATTCTACTCTGCTGAACCTGGCTATTAGCACCGCGGCTATTCTACTCTGCTGAACCTGGCTGTTAGCACTGCAGCTATTCTACTCTGCTGAACCTGGCTGTTAGCACCGCGGCTATTCTACTCTGCTGAACCTGGCTGTTAGCACCGCGGCTATTCTACTCTGCTGAACCTGGCTGTTAGCACCGCGGCTATTCTACTCTGCTGAACCTGGCTGTTAGCACTGCAGCTATTCTACTCTGCTGAACCTGGCTGTTAGCACCGCGGCTATCGTGTTTTGCTGAACCTGGCTGTTAGCACCGCGGCTATTCTACTCTGCTGAACCTGACTGTTAGCACCGCGGCTATCGTGCTCTGCTGAACCTGGCTGTTAGCACTGCAGCTATTCTACTCTGCTGAACCTGGCTGTTAGCACTGCAGCTATTCTACTCTGCTGAACCTGGCTGTTAGCACCGCGGCTATTCTACTCTGCTGAACCTGGCTGTTAGCACCGCGGCTATCGTGCTCTGCTGAACCTGGCTGTTAGCACTGCGGCTATTCTACTCTGCTGAACCTGGCTGTTAGCACCGCGGCTATTCTACTCTGCTGAACCTGGCTGTTAGCACTGCGGCTATTCTACTCTGCTGAACCTGGCTGTTAGCACTGCAGCTATTCTACTCTGCTGAACCTGGCTGTTAGCACCGCGGCTATTCTACTCTGCTGAACCTGGCTGTTAGCACCGCGGCTATTCTACTCTGCTGAACCTGGCTGTTAGCACCGCGGCTATCGTGCTCTGCTAAACCTGGCTGTTAGCACCGCGGCTATTCTACTCTGCTGAACCTGGCTGTTAGCACCGCGGCTATTCTACTCTGCTGAACCTGGCTGTTAGCACCGCGACTATTCTACTCTGCTGAACCTGGCTGTTAGCACTGCAGCTATTCTACTCTGCTGAACCTGGCTGTTAGCACCGCGGCTATTCTACTCTGCTGAACCTGGCTGTTAGCACCGCGGCTATTCTACTCTGCTGAACCTGGCTGTTAGCACCGCGGCTATCGTGCTCTGCTGAACCTGGCTGTTAGCACCGCGGCTATTCTACTCTGCTGAACCTGGCTGTTAGCACCGCGGCTATTCTACTCTGCTGAACCTGGCTGTTAGCACTGCGGCTATTCTACTCTGCTGAACCTGGCTGTTAGCACTGCAGCTATTCTACTCTGCTGAACCTGGCTGTTAGCACCGCGGCTATTCTACTCTGCTGAACCTGGCTGTTAGCACCGCGGCTATTCTACTCTGCTGAACCTGGCTGTTAGCACCGCGGCTATCGTGCTCTGCTAAACCTGGCTGTTAGCACCGCGGCTATTCTACTCTGCTGAACCTGGCTGTTAGCACCGCGGCTATTCTACTCTGCTGAACCTGGCTGTTAGCACCGCGACTATTCTACTCTGCTGAACCTGGCTGTTAGCACCGCGGCTATCGTGTTCTGTACAGATGTTGTCGTTGTCATTTGTTTGTTCTTTGTATTATTGATTGTTCTTGTTTTCTGATGTAAAGCGACCTTGGGTTTGTGAAAGGCGCTATATAAGTATAACTTATTATTACTATTATTATTATTATAATACATAATGGTGCATTTATTCCAAAGCTCAGGGTGTTGATTAAAGCCCCTTTTGAACGGAAAAGTTCAACCTGAACTGCACATAAACAGGAAAAACAGGGAGACAGACAGGTGCAGTACCGTCCTCGGTCTGATGGGCGGCGCTGTTGTATCTACGCCTTTATGATCAGCCGCGTCTACTCGTTCTCTTTCTTTCTCTCGTCTCACTAACTGGATCTTAGGCAGCATGTCTGCGGCTATTCTGTCTCTCACCATCTCTTACCCCCTATTTCTGTCTCTCCCTCCTTCACTGTGTGTCTCGGTGTCGGTGTCTCTCTTCCTGTTTACATACTTGTGCAGGAGATAAAAGCCGAACAGACACGTCAGAGAACTGCACCCACAAGCCCGCACTGCAACAATGGCCCGGTTGTGTAATCGCAATGTATACACACACACACACACACACACACACAGAGCATGTTGGGGCGTGTGCTCGTGTGCCCGTGTGTGTAGAAATACACCGTGTGTCAGAAACTTTCTCGATTGCACACACATGCACACTTAGTGTCGCATTTGTACAGGCTGTATAATTCCCAGCATGCAAATCAGCTAAGCACACACACCTGGTTTTGTGTGTGTGGCAGTGGGCTGAGGTTAGGAGACTGTGTGTTACTCTGGGTTTTGGTTTGGGGTTAGCTGGTTAATCTAAAGGGGTTTCTCTTTCACCATCAGCCTAAACCCAAAACCAGATGCTTCTCCCTTCTGCTCCCATTTTACATCCCATTTAACACCTTTAAATGACAAAATAAATACTTAATTTTAACTACTTCTTCATAGTGATATTTAGATCAGCCTCAGTGTTCAGCCATTACATTAAAACCACCTCCTTTATCAGCTCAACTTACCATATAGGAGCACTTTGTAGTTCTACAATTACTGACTGTAGTCCATCTGTTTCTCTGCATGCTTTGTTAGCCCCCTTTCATGCTGTTCTTCAATGGTCAGGACCATCACAGAGCAGGTATTATTTAGGTGGTGGATCATTCTCAGCACTGCACCGACACTGACATGGTGGTGGTGTGTTAGTGTGTGTTGTGCTGGTATGAGAGGATCAGACACAGCAATGCTGAGGGAGTTTTTAAATACCGTGTCCACTCACTGTCCACTCTATTAGACACTCCTACCTAGTTGGCCCAAGTCAAAGACGATCGCTCATCTATTGCTGCTGTTTGAGTCGGTCATCTACTAGGCCTTCATCAGTGGTCATAGGACGCTGCCCACGGGGCGCTGTTGGCTGGATATTTGTGGTTGGTGGACTATTCTCAGTCCAGCAGTGACAGTGAGGTGTTTAAAAACTCCAGCAGCGCTGCTGTGTCTGATCCACTCATAACAGCACAACACACACTAACACACCACCACCATGTATGTCAGTGTCACTGCAGTGCTGAGAATGATCCACCACCTGAATAATACCTGCTCTGTAGTGGTCATGGGAGAGTCCTGACCATTGAAGAACAGCATGAAAGGGGGCTAACAAAGCATGCAGAGAAACATATGGACTACAGTCAGTAATTGTAGAACTACAAAGTGCTTCTATGTGGTAAGTGGAGCTGATAAAATGGACAGTGAGTGTAGAAACAAGGAGGTGGTTTTAATGTTATGGCTGATCAGTGTGTATTTATGTTTGCTGGTAAATGTTCTAGGTGTTTTTGGATGTTGGTGTTTCTTGGCGTGTTGCTGGATCTCAGTTTATCACATCATAGACAAACACACTTAAGAGGAAACCCACACTGACAAGTGAGAACATGCAAACTCCACACAGAGACTATAATTTTACATTTGTATTTCATAATTAGATTATATATAACTCCCCTACCCGTTCTATATGCTCATTAAAAGAGAAAAAAGAGCTGCAGGTACGTTTTTCATTTCTTATTTCCATATTTACACTCCAACTGAACATTGTTCGATCGTTGAAGGCTTGTTTCAGGTTGCTCAGACTGAAAGTAGCTCCTGGAAACAGTGAATACTAAAATTATTTTGTGAAATACTATAAATGAGGTACAAGTTCCAATAAAAACACTCATAAATGAATCATTCACAACGTTTCACAGGAAGCTGATTTTACTCAGTGCACCCTCAGCAGATAGAGCAGAAATTCCTGTTATTCACAGCAGCGCTAACATGCAAAGCAACGCAGGGTTCATTTGAGACTGCTTAAATACACAGACACTGATACTTAAATGTTTCATAAGTGCTGGTGTCCAGCTCCACTTACCATATAGAAGCACTTTGCAGTTCTACAATTACTGACTGTAGTTCATCTGTTTCTCTACATACTTTTTAGCCTGTTCTTTAATGGTCAGGACCCCCACAGGACCACCACAGAGCAGGTATTATTTAGGTGGTGGATCATTCTCAGCACTGCAGTCACAATGACATGGTGGTGGTGTGTTTTTAAACACCGTGTCCACTCACTGTCCACTCTGTTAGACACTCCTACCTAGTTGGTCCACCTCGTAGATGTCAAGTCAGACACGATCGCTCATCTGTTGCTGCTGTTTGAAACGGTCATCTTCTAGACCTTCATCAGTGGTCATTCATCAGTGGCTGGATATTTTTGGTTGGTGGACTATTCTCAGTCCAGCAGCGCTGCTGTGTCTGATCCACTCATACCAGCACAACACACACTAACACACCGCCACCATCAGTGGTCAGTGTCACTGCAGAGCTGAGAATGATCCACCACCTAAATAATACCTGATCTGTAGTGGTCCTGTGGGGGTCCTGACCATTGAAGAACAGCATGAAAGGGGGCTAACAAAGCATGCAGAGAAACAGACGGACTACAGTCAGTAATTAAACTACAAAGTGCTCCTATATGGTAAGTGGAGCTGATAAAATGGACAATGTGTGTGTGTAGACACAAACTCCACACAGAAATGACCTGGACCTGTCCACCTGGGAATCGAACCCGGGACCTTCTTGCTGTAAGGAGACTTTATAAGAGGAAAGGGCCTTCCCTAAACTGTTGCTGCAAAGTCTGCAAAGCAGACCGGGTGAAATTAGAACGGGTGTCCCAATACATTCGCCCATATAGGTTATGTATGTATAAGGTTGAGGTCAACCTTGTACATACAACAGTTACATATACTTGTAAAGGACATGTAGTGCAGTGGCCCCCAACCACCGGGCCAGGGACGGGTACCGGTCCGTGGGTCATTTATTACCATACTGTCTATGTGAAGCAGGATTTTCGCAGTGATGGCAACCGAAACAAAGCTACGGAGTAGACTGGACATAAGGAACACAGGGGGTGTGTTCGAAAAGCTAGTGTGCTGTCTACATAGGCAGCATTTTACGTCATCCTGTGCTGCGCTCCCGAGAAGGAGGCTGTTCGAAATCCTAGATGCCTTAAAATCCTCACTACTGAGGCATCTTATTATTTCAATGTTATTTTGGCTCAAGAACGAGTGAGCATCCGACGCTGCCTTAGTGATCAAGACAATCCCAGCATTCATGGCTGACGGGGCGGAGAAACGAATGGAGTTGTTTTCAAACGTAAATAAAATATTACTGATTTTTAACTTGTATAAACTTGTACCGAGTGTTTTTATTTGCAAGTTCGGGCTAAACCCGATGTTATCGCTATCTAAGTAGTGCGTTCGAATAACCTGCCTTTTTAGTCACTGACTTATTAGAATCCTCTCTACTAAGTCAGCTGCCTATGTAGACGGTAAGACAGCAAGGCGGCTCCCTAGGTTTTCGAACACACCCAGGGTGTTATTGTCTCCTATCACCCCTAGGTGGGAGCGTCTCAGCGCAGGGTTCCGACTGATTGTCCATTGATATTGTGTTTTAATGATGAAATTAGATGGGCATACACAGTAGGTACAGTGTCGTTGGGTTTGAATGCCTTGTCTTGTCCTGTGAACGCACCCCTGGATCCAGTTTTCTACACTTACGTGTTCCAGAGTGTCCTTCAGTCAGACTGACCACAAGAAGTGAGTCTGGATTTATGTGTGTGTGTGTGTGTGTGTGTGTGTGTATCAGTTTGGACAGAGTGAGACCTTAACACACACCCTGTGACTGTCGGTGGTCAGCCCCTCCCTCCCTTTAGGGGAAACAACTCTCCAGACGGACACACACACACACACACACACACACACACACACACACAGCTGCACTTTGCCAGACCTTGAGCAGTCCCCCTCTTACTGACAGATCTGGAGCTCTGCTCTCACGCAAACCCTGCCTCCCTGGAGACTCGCTGCTGCCAAGAAAATCCACACACACACACACACACACACGACTACACATCTACCAAAATTACGCTCCGCGGAGACGGTGCGCTGCCAACAGGAAATCGACTCTATCTGTGTGTACCCCCCCCCCCCCCCCCCCCCCCCACAAACAATTGAACTCTCGTCCAGGGGGACGAAAAAAGCCCTCCACAGAAAACGAGAGGGAGAGAGTGTGAAACGGGCCAGTGTGATACAGCCTCTCATGTTAGAGCAGACAGGAAATGGTGGTAGAGGCCAAAACTAACCTCCCCCCCCCCCCCCCCTCCGTCTCCTCTCTCTCTCTCTCACACAATGCCGATATTGTTCTCGCCCATGTTTCCCCCTTCCAGTCATTCACACCCTTTATTGGAAAAAATTTTCCCCCTCGTCCGCTTGGTTTTGGTTAACTCTCGCCCCGACGAGGTATGTGGCGAAAAAAATAAATACAATACGCTACGATGTTCAATATGGCGGACTCATTTGAATATTGCTACTAGGCAAATTCAGGAAACCACAAACTATTCCATTCAGAAAGCAGCTTCAGATGTTAAACGTCCCGAGGACCCGTCTATAGTAAATCACTCACTCACATACTCGTTCAGATTTAAGGAGACAAAGTGGAGAAGCATTAAATATAAATTTCACTGAAATTAGCATGTAAGAACCGTTCATTCATTCTTTTTTTTTTCTCCCTCTTTAGCGCGTCTTATTGCCCGATTTGCGTCACGCCTCCTCTCCGCCTGTGCCGATCCCTGCCCTGACCGAGGAGATCGAAGCTGACCCACGTCCCCTCCGACACGTGAGCAGCAAGCCGAATGCTGACGAGTGTGGCGCCACCTGGCGTCGCGTGTGGAGACACACACCCTAAGAGCACTCCTACCTCATCTCCGTGTGGGCGCCTCTAATCAGCCGGCAGAGGTCTGACACAGAGAGACCCACTTCCGACCTTAGTCCCGCCCATCCGAACAACAGGCCAATCGTCGTTCATATAGCCGCTCATATAGCCTCGGCCTCTAATGCGGAGCTGGATTCGATACGACGTACTCGAGATCCAGCTCCGCTTGCAGCGTGTGTTTTTAGCGCTGCGCGTTTCGAAAGCCTCAGCTCAGGTAGCACTGTCGCCCCACAGCAAGAAGGTCCTGGGTTCGATCCCCAGGCGGGGTGGTCGGGTCCTTTCTGTGTGGAGTTTGCACGTTCTCCCCGTGTCTGCGTGGGTTTCCTCCGGGAGTTCCGGTTTCCTCCCGCAGTCCAAAAACATGCAGTCAGGTTAATTGGAGACACCGAATTGCCCTATAGGTGAATGGGTGTGTGTGTCTGCCCTGCGATGGACCGGCGCCCCATCCAGGGTGTTACCGTGTGCCTTGCGCCCATTGAAAAGCCGGGATAGGCTCCAGCACCCCCTGCCGCAACCCTAACTGGTTAAGCGGTCAAGAAAGTGAGTGAGTGAGTGAGTGTATTGCCACAGACGTATAAATAGTCCCAGTCATACAAACACTAAAACATACCGTGATGTACCGTGATACCGCCGGAACGTTAAAAAATACTCTGGTACAAATTACCCAGCCCTAAACACAACTAAAATGAACCCTTGTTGCTCTACAACACCCACTTATCCAGCAACAACGCCATGTAAACGGACCACACTTAAACTGCTCACATGGACAGCAAATCTGCAGGCCTCAACACGACTAAATAAACTAAATAAACTAAATACTAAAATAAAAGAAACATATCCAACTACACTTCAACGATCCAAACGTCGCTTGTCATTTACATTTCACTTAATTTTTAAGCTTAAATATGAAACAGGACGCGAGGGGAAAAACATGCAGGAAGCAAGATGAAGTCTGAGACGAGATGTGAGAAAGGATGTGCTAAAACCAGTTCAGAGAAAAGCAGAAAACGAAAAACAGAGTGAGAGATGCATGACGAGCAAGACTAAAGACAGCAAGTAAAACATGAGCGCGGTGAAGTTTCGTTCGCTAAGCTAGCGCTGTCTGTGCTTTCTATAATCAGCGAGCGAGCATGATTGGCTGTGTGTGTGTGTGTGTGTGTGTGTGTGTGTGTGTGTGTGTGTGTGTGTGTGTGAAGCCAAAACAAAAGAGAAAGCCTGAGAGAGACAGACGGTGGAATAACTGGCTCTCGTCTGACCGTGTTTTGTTCAACTGCATCTGTGACTGCAGTGTGTGAAAAAGTTGGGACAGTATGGAAAATGCTAATAAAATAAAAACACAGTGTTCCTTACATTCACTTTGACTTTTATTTCATTGCAGACAGTCTGAACCTGAGATATTTCATGTTTTATCTGCTCAACTTCATTTCATTTGTTAATATACAGTACCAGTCAAAAGTTTGGACACACTTTCTCATTCAACATTGTAGATTAATAATGAAGACATCCAAACTATGAAGGAACACATATGGAATTATGTAGTAAACAAGAAAGTGTTAAACAAACCAGAATATGTTTTATATTTTATATTCTTTAAAGTAGCCATCTTTTGTAGGCATTTTCTCAATCAGCTTCATGAGGTAGCCACCTGGAATGGTTTTCAATTAATGTTTGTGCTTTGTCTAGAGTTAATTTCTGGAATTTCTTGCTTTTTTATTGTGTTTGAGACCATCAGTTGTGCTGTGCAGAGGTAGAGTTGGTCAAATATAAAACATATTCTGGTTTGTTTAACATTTTTTTTGTTCACTACATAATTCCACATGTGTTCCTTCATAGTTTGGACGTCTTCAGAATTAATCTACAATGTAGAAAATAAAAATAATCAAGAAAAACCACTGAAGAGAAGGTGTGTCCAAACTTTTGACTGGTACTGTACGTCCATTCCTGCATTTCAGGCCTGCAACACGTTCCAAAAAAAGTTGTGACGGGGGCATTTTAAGGTTAGTAATGAGATGATGTGATTCCAAACAGGTGATTGGTGATGTACCTCAAAGAAAGATCGGAAGGGATTTGCATATCTTTCCCTCTACAGTGCATAATATCATTAAACCATTCAAGGAACCGGGAGGAATTTCAGTGCGTAAAGGCCGAGTGTGCAACGCCTGTGATCTTCCATCCCTCAGACGGCACTGCATCAAGAACCGCCACTCAACAATAGCTGATATGACCACATGGGTGAGGGATTACTTTGGCAAACCTTTGTCAAGCACTACAATACAGAGTTACATGCACAAACGCCACTTAAAACTCTAGTGTGCAAAAAAGAAGCCTTATATTAAATATGTCCAAAAGCGGCGTCGACTTCTCTGGGCTCGGAGGCATCTAGGATGGACCGTCACACAGCGGAAACGCGTATTGTGGTCAGATGAATCAGCATTCCAGGTACCGTGTGCTCCAGACCAAAGTCCAAAAGCCAGGGTCTGTCATGGTATGGGGGTGTGTCAGTGCCCTCGGCAAAGGTCATTTACACTTCTGTGATGCAGCATTAATGCAGAAAAGTACATCGAGATCTTAGAGCGACATGTGCTGCCTTCAAGACGTCATCTTTTCCAGGGACGACGACATGCCGCACACATTACAAAGGCATGGCTGTGGAAGAAGACGGTACGGGTACCGGACTGGCCTGCCTGCAGTCCTGACCTGTCCCCAATAGAGAATGTGTGGAGAATTTTGAAACGAGAAATGTGACAACGACGACCCCGTACTGTTGCACATGTTAAGACGTGTCTGCAGGAAGAACGGGACAAAATAAAACCCGAAACACTAAATCGCTCCGTATCCTCGGTGCCAAAACGTCTTTTAAGTGTGGTGAGAAGGAATAGCAACATTACAAAGTGGTAAATGCTTTACTGTCCCAGGTTTTTTTGGAATGTGTTGCAGGCCTGAAATACAGGAATGGATGTTTATTAATAAACAAAATGAAACTGAGCAGAACCTCTGTGTTTTTTATTATTTGCATTTTCCATGCTGTCCCAACTTTTTCCGATTTGGGGTTGTATAAACTGCAAGCTGTTGTAAACCAAATGAACTGATCTTAGGCCATTGTTACACTTGCTGTGCGTATCTTGTGTGTGTGTGTGTGTGTGTGTGTGTGTGTGTGGTAAATGTCATCACCAGTGCTGGAATGATCAACATTCTGTTTGGTACACAACACACAGTTTGGGACTCTTCAGCTCTTCCTTATTGTTTTTCTGTCTCCGTCTCTCAGTCTCTCTGCGGGCCTGTACCCACATGAGCAGCTCTCGGTGTGTTTTGACTGAGGGGAAACTAAGAAGCCAGTTGCCGTTAGCCACCCTGGCTGATGCTATCACCACACACACACACACACACACACACACACACACACACTCACACACACACTCACACAAAGCTATGTGCTTGTGAAGCTGCAGCCAAAACCTCTTGTTTACTCTTGTTGACTCCTATTCAGTATAGAGACGCAGCCTGATGCGCGATCAGCTTTGGAAAGTCATGACGTTAGCTGGAGTATCCAATCTGGGTTGAAAGTTTTGCACTTCTCTGTGCCCACTTAAATAGGGATAGTTTGACTCCACAGCAGCAATAGATGAGCGATCGTCTCTGACTTTACACCTGCAAGGTGGACCAAATAGGTAGGAGTGTCTAATAGAGTGGACAGTGAGTGGACACGGTGTTTAAAAACTCCAGCAGCGCTGCTGTGTCTGATCCACTCACTAACACACCACCACCATGTCATGTCAGTGTCACTGCAGTGCTGAGAATGACCCACCACCTAAATAATACCTGCTCTGTGGGGGTCCTGACCATTGAAGAACAGGGTGAAAGCAGGCTAAAAAAGTACGTAGAGAAACAGACGGACTACAGTCAGTAATTGTAGAACCTGATCGGCGTACATGCTGTAATACTGTCCCGATACTTATAGGTTCAGACCTGGGTCCAGGGACGATACCACAGAGGCATCGGCTCGAGTTGCGATCTGATTAGCCCCCGAGGGGCCCCTGTGATGTCCCATGTTGCATCAGAGAAGTCATGCTGGTCAACATGCATGATACAACACATCACATCACATCACATGTGACATCATTATATATCACATGACACACGCATGTGACTTCCACATGGAACCAAACAACAAAGAGAGGAAGAGGAAGAAAGTAAAAGAACACCAACACAGGACTGAAAACTTAAACCTGGACAGGACAATGGTGCTTTTATAACCTCGTTTAGGACAAAGCTTGCTCGCTCACACACAAACACACTGGATGGTAATGCCCTCAGTATGACCTGTAACGGAAAACACATGACTGAATGCAGACGCGCCAGGTTGTTTGTGATTTTAAGCCACACCATTTGCTATTCGGTATATAAATGCTTCCAACCTTGAGGCAGCAGTCTAGGGAAGGGCTTTCCTTTTTAGGGAGGGGAGGAGCTTCAGTGGTCTGCACAGAGGCCTGACCTAAACCCCACTGAACACCGGGATCGTGGTCAGGGCGGACCGCCAACCGACAATTTCACGTAGAACCTGATTCACCTGATTGCAGGCATCAGTACTAAGTGCTCCCATTACAGTTTTTACGCCTGATGCCCTTCTTGACGCAACCCTCCTTAGTTTTATCCAGGCCTGGGACCGGCACTTAGAGCGCACTGTCAGGTGCACCTTCCAGTGGCTACGCTGTACGTCCACCCCCCTCACGACAAAGCCAGTCATGACCGTGTTGATGGTTCCTGGCTTTAAATGACATTTAATAATCCATTACAGTGGGAGCTTGTAACTCAACGTCCCCTAAACTCAAAATCTTTGAAACTCAACGTTTCCCTTAAACCAGGGGTGTCAAACTCATTTTCACCGAGGGCCACATCAGCATTATTGTGGCCCTCAAAGGGCCGATTGTAACGTATCCTGCTGTGATTGCAGTCTGTTGTTTTTCTTGGAGGCTGAATTCTGCATTTATATTGTCCTACTTTACCACAGACACGGCCTCATAGCACAAGAGACGTACCATTTTCTCTTCCTGAAGCACAAACTTGTTTTCATTTTCATTAAATTTCCTCCTTCTGCTTAATTTTCTTACTTATCTTCTTGTACATTTTGGGATTATGTGTAAATATTTTTTAACATCATCTACTGGCGGGATGTGTCACTTTGCAGGTCACAAAATCAGCATGCATTCTGAGAGATGCAGTTAATGGAGGATTTTACAGTGTATTTTAAGACAATTGTTCTGCCCTCACTAATAGTTTATCCCCCTTGCTCAGCTAGACAGACAGACAGACAGACAGCTCTCTTCAGAATACAGTCGGTTTTATTTGCTTCCCAGCTGTGTGATACACTGTGTGCACCAGAATGAAGTAAAAATACAAACAATAAAAACAATAAAGAACTTAATACAGTAAAAAGCACACAGCTGTAGTCAAGTGTTACATCTGGTACAATATGAGATTTACCCAAACGTAAAATAGCACTAACGAGTTAAAATTTTGTGTAAAGATACTAATTGCTATAGTAACGGTAACGATTGTATTTAATTACGGTAAATTTGTAACTAAAACGCTGTGATATACTCGCTAAACATTTACAAACAACTGAGAATATAAACGCCACTACTTACAGACGATGCTTTGGTATTATACTGCAAGATAATTATTTATATTTATTATTATTGTTTATATTACTACCCGCGTTCTTTTGCCGTAAAAGTCACATGGCTTCTCAGCGAAGGTCAAAGTTAGTTGCCATGACTACGATGTCAACAGTTAAAGGCTTAGCTTAAAGGCGCAGGTGTCCCATTAAATTATAAGCGCGTCTCTGTAACGACTCGAACCATCACAACAATCGTACAGTCGTTTAAGCTCTCGCTCGATCTGGCCCGCGGGCCGTGAGTTTGACACCCCTGCCTTAAACTCAACGTGTTCAGTTTGTTTTAAAAAAAATGTATTTATTTAATTTCAAAATAACAATGAACAGCTGCTTTGTTCAACGCTCGGCTTGACCGGTGCGGTAAAACGTCATCAAAGTGAAATTCACTCTGAGAGCTCTACATGTATCTGTGTTTAGCCGGATTTTCCTCCTGTTTCACTTTTAAACTTGTGTTACAGCTCGAGGTTCTAAGAAATTGTAAGAATCAGCTTTTTATTTCAGTGTTTTTTTCAGTGTCAAAAACAATTCCATTATTTTACATAAGCCTAAAATATATGCAAGTCCACGAGACCATGAAACGCATTAACAGGTTTCCCATACATCCTTATGGGAAAAAATACTTTGAAACCCAACGCCTTTTAAAGTCAACGCCAGTCCCAGAACCAATTGACGTTGAGTTTCAAGGTGCCACTGTATAAGCCAATCATGACCGTGTTGATTGTTGATGGCTTTAAATGACATTTAATAATCCATTACAGTGGTAGCTTGTAACTCAACGTCCCCTAAACTCTAAATCTTGAAACTCAACGTGTTCAGTTTGTTTTTAAAAAAATGTGTTTATTTAATTTAAAATTAACAATAAACAGCGGCTTTGTTCAGCGCTGGGCTTGAGCGGTGCAGTAAAACGTCATCAAAGTGTGAATATGAGACGAATCTGCATTTGTGTGGAATAACCCTCAGTTTCACTCTGAAAGCTCCACGTGTATCTGTGTTTATCTTGATTTTTTAAACTTGTGTTACAGCTCGAGGTTCTGAGAAACTGTAAGAATCAGCTTTTTATTATAGTGTTTTTATTTGTTTATTGTTTGTTTATTAGGATTTTAACGTCATGTTTTACACTATGGTTACATTAATGACAGGGCAGGTAGTTACTCATTACACAAGGATCATCATCGTCAGTTCACAAGGTTATATCGAACACGGTCATGGACAATTTAGTGTCTCCAATTCACCTCACTTGCATGTTTTTGGACTGTGGGAGGAAACCTGAGCTCCCGGAGGAAACCCACGCAGACATGGGGAGAACATGCAAACTCCACACAGAAAGGACCCGGACCGCCCCACCTGGGGATCGAACCCAGGACCTTCTTGCTGTGAGGCGACAGCGCTACCCACCCCAGTGTTTTTATATTAGATTTGTGTTAGTTTCAGTGTATAAGTGTCAAAACAACCCCATTATTTTACATTAGCCTACAATATACGCAAGTCCACGAGACCATGGAACGCATTAACAAGTTTCCAATACATCTGTATGGGAAAAAATACCTCGAAACCCAACGCCTTTTAAACTCGCCAGTCCCAGAATCAACTGACGTTGAGTTTCAAGGTACCACTGTATATTAAAAAACAGCTTAAAATATAATACAGCTTAAATTTCCTGCATACAGCAGCCCGAGTTACTACATACATCCTGTAAAACTGTCCCAAAACTTATTGGTTATTTTGTAGACAGTTGGATTCCTCGCACCTTCTATATTCTACATCCAGTAAATTCCGAGCTGGGTCAACTGACGTTGAGTTTCACGGTACCACTGTATTTATTTCAAGACAGTCAGATTTATAAGGTAAAATATAAAATATTCTGTTTTGTCATGTTTAACTGCAAACAGAACTAACAAATCATTGGTGTCTGTTTAATAGCATTAATAGCATTTTAATAGAAAATGTATACATCATGCAGTAACCCTTAAAATAAAATTATAAAATATATTATTTTATTATAAAATAAAATAATATGTGCCAGGAAGAGGCGTAGTAGGGTGGAAACGTGTACGTGGCCCTGTATAAACAGATAAAGGGAAGTGAAAGTGACTAAGAGCTGCGTGTTCCTCTAAATACATGGCAGGATCCCAAACCACATTTTTTTAAACTAACATTAGGTACAAATAGCAACACCGCGGGATGGGTTGATGTGTGTTTTGATACTTCTTTAGTTTGACAGTATGTGGTTTGGGATGCAATGCATGCCGAGTAAAGGCCACACCCACTTGATTTCACTAAGAAACTACTAAACGTCCTCGTAATCAGGGTACTGGACCAGGTGTCAGATTCAATCACACCTAGGAGCAGACCACCTCCTTGTTTCTACACTCACTGATCATTTTATCAGCTCCACTTACCATATAGGAGCACTTTGTAGTTCTACAATTACTGACTGTAGTCCGTCCATGTGTTTCTCTGCATGCTTTGTTAGCCCCCTTTTATGCCGTTCTTCAATGGTCAGGACTCTCCCAGGACCACTACAGAGCAGGTATTATTTGGGTGGTGGATCATTCTCAGCACTGCAGTGACACTGACATGGTGGTGTAAAGTGTCTTTACAAAAGTAAAGTGTGGTGTTCCACAGGGGTCGGTACTTGGACCGCTATTATTTACACTCTATATGCTTCCACTAGGTGAAATTATTCATAAACATGGCATAAACTTTCACTGCTATGCAGATGACACACAGCTGTATATATCAGCCAAACCAAATGATACTGACACAATCAGTAAGATAGAAGATTGTGTAAACGACATAAAAAACTGGATGTCGTGTAATTTTCTTTTACTTAATTCAGATAAAACTGAGGTTTTACTTGTTGGCTCTAAAGCTGCAAGAGACAAGTTGTCTAACCTGGTGCTAAACTTAAACACGTTCTCTGTTACTCCCAGCCCAGATGTAAAAAACGTAGGTGTCACAATAGATTCAGATCTCTCCTTTGATACACACATTAATAATATTACTAGAGTTGCTTTCTATCATTTGCGTAATATCTCTAAAATAAGAAACATACTATCTGTTAATGACGCCGAAAAACTGATCCATGCGTTTATAACTTCTCGGTTAGATTATTGTAATGCTCTTCTAACTGGATGCTCTGGTAGATCCTTAAACAAACTCCAGTTAGTTCAAAATGCAGCAGCTCGAGTGCTAACTAGAACTAAAAAATTTGATCATATTACTCCTGTTCTATCATCTCTACACTGGCTGCCAGTTAAATTTCGCATTGATTACAAAATACTTTTACTAACCTATAAAGCGCTACATGGTCTGGCTCCACAGTATCTGAGTGAGCTTATTAATTACTACAACCCAGCACGTCCACTTCGTTCACAAGATGCAGGGTTACTTATAGTTCCTAAAATTAAAAAGACCAAAGCTGGTGGAAGAGCATTTTCTTACAAAGCTCCACAACTCTGGAATAATCTTCCTGCCTCTGTTCGGTATTCGGACACAGTCTCAATGTTTAAGTCTAAACTGAAAACATATTTATTTTCTCAGGCTTTTGATTAATATAGACAAAGGCGCAGAGCTTGGGGGTTCTTGGTCATAGAAACTTGTGGTGATCAGGGATGTTGGGTCGCTGTCGTTCTGCCTCTCTTGTCCAATCACTCTGGTTTGGGTAGGAGAGGTGGGCGCTGATGTCCTGTGAAAGCCTTCATGACCTTGTTACCTGCTCGCTCTCCCTTTTAGTTATGCTGTAATAATTAGGGCTGCCGGAGTCTAAAACTCTCTGTAAAACTGTTTGTCAACTAGCATTGTACATTATTAACTACATTCTCTGTTGTTTTACCCCGAGGGCATTCTGATGGAAACCTGTTTACCCGCCGAGGTTAAGGATTAAAGTCGAGACTGCCGGGACAACGATGCTGCTCCTGTCAGATGTGACGGGTCTGGAGTAATTGCAACGACAAGAAATCACTACAGACTTTATTGAAGACTAGAGCGGATAACAACTCTATTATTATTTAATTGTTTATTTATCTATTTATTACCACTGTATGACTTTTAGATCATTCAATTCTGTGTTTGTATGATTTGTGTAAATCGTGTATTTATTTAAAGTATCCTCCAGACCACCCAAGAAGGATGGGCCCTGTTGAGTCTGGTTCCTCTCAAGGTTTCTTCCTGTAATTTTCAGGGAGTTTTTCCTTGCCACAGTCGCCCTCGGCTTGCTCAACAGGGGTTTTTGTATCTGTTGGTCCTGGATTTTGTAAAGTTGCTTTGAGACAATGTATATTGTAAAAAGCGCTATATAAATAAAGTTGACTTGACTTGACTTGACTTGGTGGTGTGTTAGTGTGTGTTGTGCTGGTATGAGTGGACTGAGAATAGTCCACCAACCAAAGATATCCAGCAAACAGCGCCCCGTGGGCAGCGTCCTGTGACCAACGATGAAGGTCTAGAAGATGACCGACTCAAACAGCAGCAATAGATGAGCGATCGTCTCTGACTTTACGTCTACAAGGTGGACCATCTAGGAAGGAGTGTCTAACAGAGTGGACAGTGAGTGGGCTCGGTATTTAAAAACTCCAGGAGCACTGCTGTGTCTGATTCACTCGTACCAGCACAACACACACTAACACACCACCACCATGTCAGTGTCACTGCAGAGCTGAGAATGATCCACCACCTAAATAATACCTGCTCTGTAGTGGTCCTGGGAGAGTCCTGACCATTGAAGAACAGCATGAAAGGGGGCTAACAAAGCATACAGAGAAACATATGGACTACAGTCAGTAATTGTAGAACTACAAAGTGCTTCTATATGGTAAGTGGAGCTGATAAAATGGACAGTGAGTGTAGAAACAAGGAGGTGGTTTTAATGTTATGGCTGATCAGTGTATGTTCCAGTTAATAAGGAAAAAAATTAAATTTGGGGATTTCCGTTATTCCACTTCAGGCATGTTTTATGGGAAATACCGTCAGAATGGCATGCGCAGACACACACACACACACACACACACACACACACTCCTGTGAGACCCTCATGGCGTGCAGTAACGCTTCAAAGCCTCAAGCATGCTGCAAACCCCTACATCCGATTCCATCTTAGATACAGAGAGAGAGAGAGAGAGAGAGAGAGAGAGAGAGAGAGAGAAAGTGAGAGAGAGAGAGAGAGAGAGAGAGCTAAAAAAAATAAAAGTGAAATGAAAGTCCAGGATAGATCAGATGGAAGAAACTGTACCGGAAAGTTCAACTTAATGCAGCAGCAGCAGCGTGTTCAAACGATCGGGGTTGAAATCATTCCAACTTCAAAATGCACATACACTACATGACCAAAAGTATTTGGACGCCTGACCTTAATCGTTGGGCGTATTAAAAACAAATGGTATTGAAAAGAGTGAGCCCTATGTGATCGTTCTGTTCTGTGAAGGCTTCTAGGTAACAGTGGTAGCCTGTGGTAGTGTGTAGAGCTTTTGGGGTATTGATCAGAAGGTTGAGAGTTCGAATCCCGGCTCTGCCACGCTGCCACTGTGGGTCCTTGAACAGGACTCTTAACCCTCTCTTCTCCAGGAGAAACAACAAACAAGCTAGAAAGAACTTATATGTATATATGACAGATATATACAAAGGCATTCTATTCTCATGAGACTTGGAAGTATGTCTGTGGGAATTTGTGCCCACACTAGGCTTAAAGTCAGAGCTCCTTAGAGTTCCTTCAAACTGAGCTTTCCTTCATGTCTTTATAGAGCTTGCTTTGTGCACAGGGGGCGGTCACACTGGAACAGGAACGGGCCTTCCCTAAACTGTTGCTGCAATGTTTACTTATTACACCCGTTTGATGACAAATTCTAGTACAAGGGGTGTCCAAGTTCTTTTTTCTTTACGACCCAGACAGAGACGATCTTGATCTGTCCTACTCACTTTTTACCAGTACAAACCAGCCCTTTTTATGGGCGCAGAGAAGTCGCCGGTGTATAAACCCTACACGATCTGCCTGAAGGTTAAAGCGTCATACAGGAAACATGGATAGTTCAGTTTCGTCCGTTCTGTGACTCCGTATCCGTAATGAATCGGTCTTTGTCGGCAGCTTTCATGTGACACGGCGGCGCGTCTTGCAGACAGAACTATGATGCAGCACGGCTGCCCCGGTGCATGCTGGGTGCGCTATACAATGCGGCGCTTGTTGCAAAAGGGCGTGGGACCGAACCTTGGGCGCTTTCTCATTCTGACACTTTCAGCACAGTTAGACTCGAGAGTGCAGATCTGAGATCAGTTCAGTCATGATTATTAAGACCATTACAGACATCCCAAGTTGCAAAAACTCATTTCAGGGAGGTACCCCCGGACCAGGACACCGAACACCCCCCCCCCCCCCCCCAAAAAAAGCTAAAAAACCTCTCGCACACACCAAAGGATATGGGTGATAACAGAACTTTTAGGAGCTGCTAACTGAGCTACTAAGCTAACTGTTCGCATCACAAACACATTAATGTGTACTACATAGTGCACTAGTTAGTGTGAAAGATAATAGATTTATGTTCCCTACATAGTGCCCTAGATTGTATATTAGAAAAGAATTTATGTTCCTTACTTAGTGCACTAGATAGTGTACTAGATAATAGACTTATGTTTCTTACATAATGCTTTAGGTAGCGTTTTAGTTAACGGATTTATGTTCCCTACAAAGTGCACTAGATTGTATTTTAGACATGAATTTATGTTCCCTTCATAGTGCACTAAATAGTGAATTAGACAATTGGTTTATGTTCCCTACACAGTGCACTAGATTGTATATCAGATAACGGATTTATGTTCCCTACATAGTGCACTAGATTGTATATCAGATCACGGATTTATGTTCCCTACATAGTGCACTAGACAGTATATTAGACAATTGATTTATGTTCCCTACACAGTGCGCTAGATTGTATATCAGATAACGGATTTATGTTCCCTACATAGTGCACTAGATTGTATATCAGATCACGGATTTATGTTCCCTACATAGTGCACTAGATTGTATATCAGATCACGGATTTATGTTCCCTACATAGTGCACTAGATTGTATATCAGATAATGGATTTATGTTCCCTACATAGTGCGCTAGATTGTATATCAGATAACGGATTTATGTTCCCTACATAGTGCACTAGATTGTATATCAGATAACGGATTTACGTTCCCTACATAGTGCACTAGATTGTATATCAGATAATGGATTTATGTTCCCTACACAGTGCACTAGATTGTATATCAGATAATGGATTTATGTTCCCTACACAGTGCACTAGATTGTATATCAGATAATGGATTTATGTTCCCTACACAGTGCACTAGATTGTATATCAGATAACGGATTTATGTTCCCTACATAGTGCACTAGATTGTATATCAGATAACGGATTTATGTTCCCTACATAGTGCACTAGATTGTATATCAGATAATGGATTTATGTTCCCTACACAGTGCACTAGATTGTATATCAGATAATGGATTTATGTTCCCTACACAGTGCACTAGATTGTATATCAGATAACGGATTTATGTTCCCTACATAGTGCACTAGATTGTATATCAGATAACGGATTTATGTTCCCTACATAGTGCACTAGATTGTATATCAGATAATGGATTTATGTTCCCTACACAGTGCACTAGATTGTATATCAGATAATGGATTTATGTTCCCTACACAGTGCACTAGATTGTATATCAGATAACGGATTTATGTTCCCTACACAGTGCACTAGATTGTATATCAGATAATGGATTTATGTTCCCTACACAGTGCACTAGATTGTATATCAGATAATGGATTTATGTTCCCTACACAGTGCACTAGATTGTATATCAGATAATGGATTTATGTTCCCTACATAGTGCACTAGACAGTATATTAGACAATTGATTTATGTTCCCTACACAGTGCACTAGATTGTATATCAGATAATGGATTTATGTTCCCTACACAGTGCACTAGATTGTATATCAGATAATGGATTTATGTTCCCTACACAGTGCACTAGATTGTATATCAGATAATGGATTTATGTTCCCTACATAGTGCACTAGACAGTATATTAGACAATTGATTTATGTTCCCTACACAGTGCGCTAGATTGTATATCAGATAACGGATTTAATAAGCGATCGGGGGAAAAAAGTCTGTGTCGCCTGCGTGTGTGTGTGTGTGTGTCGCTCTTGGCCGCTCGTTCTAGATTCCGGGAGATTCTATCTGACTTGCGGGGCATCAGGGAGCCGCTATGTATATGCAGGAGACTCCCGGAACTTCCGGGACACTTGGGACGTCTGATATTACAGGGGACAGGTGCGTTTAGCTCTGTGTTCCATCAGTCTACATATTAATTCCACTTTATAATGGTTTGGGAACAGAGGAAACTAACTGTTCTATTCTTTCTGCTTCATAATGCGCCGGACATCATTAATAGAAGACGGGTCTGGACTGCAGGCAGACGAGTTAAGCACACACACTCTGCGTCTACAAAGCCAGAGTCTTGTAGTGCATGCAGAACGAGGTCTGGGATCGTCTCGGTGAAATAACCATGAACTGAGGTCACCCAGGTGGCGCCAGCGCCGAGATTCTGAACTCCTCGGTTCGAAACTCGGGGCTGCCGCTGGTCGGCTGGGCGCCATCTAGCGGGCATAATTGGCAGTTTCTGCTAGGGCGGGATGACCGGACTGTGTAAGGACCCTGATTGGCAGATAGAGAGGCGCCTGTGCAGAGTGCATGGGTGAAAAAGGGTTCCGCTAAGGGCTGCACGCGGGTCGGAAGAGGCGTGAGCGGCAATATACTCACCTCGACTGCAGTCGTGCATCCCCCAGCAGCGGAAGACAGACTGACTACGCTAAAATTGGGAGAAAACATGCAGAAGGTGGACTGATCACTCTTAATTATCCCTGGATGCGAAGAAGTAAGTGAAAGTGTGAAGAACTGCTGACGCACCGGTCGGCTCTCTTATGTGTAATTCTACCTGTGGCACTGAACCCACTGCGTCCCTGATCAAGAGATCGAGATAAATCAGGTCCTGATGGGATGGCTGATGGGAAATGTAGTCTGGAATGACAGGACAGATATTTCATTTCGAATGAATTCATTATGATGATCAAACGTAATATAATTGCCGAGAAGTCATACACACACACACACACACACACACACACTTCTGCTTTACTATTACTACAGCAACCCTGTGTACATGCAAACCGCTTCACACCAGCGGTTGCCAGGGTGGAACCGTAAACACACACACACACACACACACACACACACAGTGTCCCATTTTAATTGCCTTCACAGACTTACACTATTAACACATAGCCTGCAGGGTGAAGGTTGACAGGATTATTCAGAGTACACAGCTCCCGCGGTGTGTGTGTGTGTGTGTGTGTGTGTGTGTGTGTTCCGTTCGTCTGTCTGAGTCCATCGTCTCTTAATTAGTTAGCCTGTCTCCGTGTTGTTATTTTGGAAGAACAATGAGAGGAAGTGTGCAGCTGCGACTTACGATCGTATCTCATCAAGCTTTACGAAGTGAGCATGAGCAATAGAACGGGTATCAGGTAGGGCTGGGCGATTTTCACGATTAATTCGGTTAACTCGCATGAACGTTTTCACCCGATGTTAGAAATGTGACAATCGCGATTGTTTACATACTTTAAATTGTAATTAAAATACCAACATGTCACGAAGCAGAAACTGACCAGACGCTCGCGGGATATAAATCAAGGAAAGTTTAATATTAAAAGGGCAAGTGGAAAGTGGAAAGAGTCCAAAACCAGAGGACAGACTAAAACAGTAAACGGAAGACAACAAGGATTAAACACGGTAACGGTTAGATTCAGATCTAAGGAGCGCAAACACGATCGACACACTAACAAGAGTTCAAATAAGAGTCACCGAATCAAACACCGCCGAACTGAATCACAACTCCGGAGCCGATGAGCGCGATCGGGATTGGCTGACCGGGGACACGTGCTAGTCACGCGAGAGTCCGTGGGAGCATGGGAATTGTAGTCCATATCGTTAGAAGCAGAACTTGCCCCCTCCATCCACCCCCCAATCACAAGAGGACAAAATCAAAGCTGAGCTGAGTGATTACTTGATGCCACCCCCCCCCCCCCCAACAGTGTAGATACTGATACAGACTCACTCAGTGGTGGAAACAGCACAGTACAGGCTCGTGTTCCTTTTAAGAAACATGTAAAGAACTTTTTGTAGTTCTTTTCCTAATGTAAGGAGGTTCTGCTGGATATAGCTAATTCAGATTTCTATTTCTGTTTTAATTATTGTTAATTATTGTGATATCGTTACTGTTATAAAGTTTGATTCCCTTAAAAGGATAATTATAGGTGGTGGTGGTGTTACTATTTTTGCACTTGCACAGTCTTTTAAATTACAATGCAAAAAAAAAGAAATTTGAGTCTTATTTCAATTGCATTATACAAGAACAAAAAAATCGTAATCGAGAATCGGTTATAATTTTCAAATAATCGAGATTTTTTTTTTTTTTGCAAAATCGCCCAGCCCTAGTATCAGGATATTTACCGTGTTTTTAATATTTAACATTTTATAACGTGCTGTATGTTGTCAGTCCCACAAAGTAGCGAAGTGTCATGGAGTCAGATCATAAAACAGGAACGGGAGTCAGGGTTATAAACAGGTTGCGAAACAAAGGTGGCGCATGAGTCACGAGCACTCTCCTGTCAACACTGTATGATTGTGTATATATATTTATACGCTGATCAGCCATAACATCATTTTATCAGCTCCACTTAACATATAGAAGCACTTTGTAGTTCTACAATGACTGACTGTAGTCTATCTATTTCTCTGCATGCTTTTTTAGCCCCCTTTCATGCTGTTCTTTAATGGTCAGGACCCTCACAGGACCACCACAGAGCAGGTATTATTTAGGTGGTGGATCATTCTCAGCACTGCAGTGACACTGACATGGTGGTGGTGTGTTAGTGCGTGTTGTGCTGGTATGAGTGGATCAGACACAGCCGTGTCCACTCACTGTCCACTCTATTAGACACTTCTACCTAGTCGGTCCACCTTGTAGATGTAAAGTCAGAGACGATCGCTCATCTATTGATGCTATTTAAGTCGGTCCCACCGGTCAATGGGTGTGTTCGAAAACCTAGTGAGCTGCCTTGCTGTCTTACTGCCTACACAGGCAGCTGCCTCAGTAGAGAGGATTCTAGTAAGTCAATGACTTACAAGTCAGGCTACATCGACAGCGATTCCATCGGGTTTCACATTTATCATTTAGCATCTTGTCATTCAAACCAATGGGATGGGGTGGCACAGCGCGCTGGCATGTCAACTAACATCTCCCTTCGTGTACCGAAAACGGTTAAATTCGCTGACAAGCCCGGATTTGCAAATAAAAACACTTGTGCAAGTTTATAGTTAAAAATCAATAATAATTTATTTACGTTTGAAAATAACTCAGTTAGTTTCTCCGCCCCGTCAGCCATGTTTTTATTATTTTTCTGTGAGAGAAGAGCTGCCGCACTGAATGCTGGGATTGCCTTGATCACTAAGGACGCTTCCGATGCTCACTCGTTCTTGAGTCAAGATAACATTGAAATGTTAAGATGCCTCAGTAGTGAGGATATTAAGGCATCTAGGATTTCGAACAGCCTCCTTCTCAGGAGCGCGCACAGGATGACGTCAAATGCCGTCTATGTAGAGAGCTCACTAGCTTTTCGAACACACCCAATTTGTCTTCCACTGCTGAGGGATCCCTGATTTTTTGCAGTCGAGGAGGGTATACTGCTCCTCACGCCTCCTCCGACCCGCACGCAGCCCTTAGTGGAACCCTTTTTCACCCATGCACTCTGCACAGGCGCCTCTCTATCCGCTAATCAGGGTCCTCACACGGCGTTTGAAGACCCCGCCCACATAGTCCGGTCGTCCCTCCCTGCAGGCACTGCCAATTGCGCCCGCTAGATGTCGCCCAGCTGACCGGTGGCGATGCCGGGTTTCGAACCGAGGAGTTCAGGATCTTGGTCATGAGACATACTTCAAGGTCCTGTGAGACGGTCTAAGACAGGGGTGTCAAACTCATTTTCACCGAGGGCCACATCAGCATTATGGTGGCCCTCAAAGGGCCGATTGTAACGTATCCTGCTGTGATTGCAGCCACATTGCTGTTTTTCTTGGAGGCTGAATTCTGCATTTATATTGTCCTACTTGACCACAGACACAGCCTCATAACACAAGAGACGCACCGGTTTCTCTTCCTGAAGCACAAACTTGTTTTCATTTTCATTAAATTTCCTCCTTCTGCTTAATTTTCTTACTTATCTTCTTGTACATTTTAGGATTATGTGTAAATATGTGTAACATCATCTACTGGCAGGATGTGTCACTTTGCAGGTCACAAAATCAGCCTGCATTTGTGATTGAAAGATGCAGTTTATTTAGGATTTTAAAGTGTATTTTTAAGACAATCATTCTGCCCTCACTAATAGTTTATCCCCCTTTCTCAGCTAGACAGACAGACAGACAGACAGACAGACAGCTCTCTTCAGAATACAGTCGGTTTATTTGCTTCCCAGCTGTGTGATACACTGTGTGCATCAAAATGAAGTAAAAATACAAACAATAAAAACAATAAAGAACCTAATACAGTAAAAGCACACAGCTGTAGTCAAGTGTTACATCTGGTACAATATGAGATTTAACCAAACGTAAAATAACGAGTTAAAATTGTGTGTAAAGATACTAATTGCTATAGTAACGGTAACGATTATATTTAATTACGGTAAATTTGTAACTAAAAAGCTGTGATATACTCACTAAACATTTACTAACAACTGAGAATATAAACGCCACTACTTACAGACCATGCTTGGGTATTATATTGCAATATAATTATCTGTATTTATTTATTATTGTTTACATTACTGACTACGCTACCCCGCGTTCTTTTGCCGTAAAAGTCACATGGCTTCTTAGCGAAGGTTAAAGTTAGTTGCCATGACTACGATGTCACGTTGTCTCTTAAAGGCGCAGGAGCGCATTAAATTATAACCGCGTCTCTGTAACGACTCGAACCATCACAACAATCATACAGTCGTTTAAGCTCTCGCGGGCCGGATCAAATGACGCGGCGGGCCGGATCTGGCCCGCGGGCCGTGAGTTTGACACCCCTGGTCTAAGAGGTCGTTCTATTTTAATACAATTTGCACTGTCGCCTCACAGCAAGAAGGTCCTGGGTTCGATCCCCAGGTGGAGTGCTTGCGTTCCTTTCTGTGTGGAGTTTGAGTGTACTCCCCGTGTCTGTGTGGGTTTCCTCCGGGACCTCCGGTTTCCAGCGGTTTCACAGTCCAAAGACGTGCAAGTGAGGTAAACTGGAGATACTAAATTGTCCATGACTGTGTTTGATAATAAACTTGTAAACTGATGAATCATGTGCAACTACCTGTTCTGTCATGAATGTAACAAAAGTGTCTAAAAAAATGACGTTAAAGTCCAAATAAATAAATAAATAATACCATTTGTTTTTAAACTAGGATGTCCAACAACAGTGCTCATGGTCAGTTGTCCAGAGTGTTTCACATTTTTATGTGACGCTACAAGCATGACGGTTATGCATTAAATAAAAATGGCAAAATTTGCATTCCTAGTTCTGATTCAACACTTACTGTATTGAAAAAAACACCAAGTGTCGGGTGTGTCATACAGTCTGAGTAAAACTAATGACCACAGAATTACAAATAAAGTCATTAATGATGGACCTGCTGTTTGGGTGAAGAACTGTGTGTATATATTTGAATCATGATGAACTGAAAAGTGAGTCATAACGGTAACATGGTGCAACCACCCGCCGCACTCGACAGGGAGAGGAAAGAGAAGCACTCGTCTGTGATCACGCTGTGTGTGTGTGTGTGTGTGTGTGTGTGTGCGGCACATACACTTTTACATGACGGCATCCTTAACATACAGCACATAACTGCTTAAAGGTCAAATAGTGCCAGACACTGATATCAATCCATTCTGAGTATCTGAGTGTGTATTTATCTACACAGCTACATTCACTTCACCTGTGATTTTACCCTTTTTATTTCTTAATAAAACACTTCATTTATTTCAACTGTTAGATGTAACCTAAACTCAAAAGTCACAGATCAGCCAGAACTTGTTTACTCGCGTTTTACAGATTTAGTACATAATGTTCCAGCACTGCATCACAGCTATTCACAGACTTGTTCCCTCTTATATATATACAGTATATATATATATATAAACAAGATCTGGTTGTGAGCATGCATGAGTGGAATTGTTGTTTTTAGTAGTGGGTAGAGCTTCAAGCTATCAATCAGAAGATTGTCGGTTCGAATCCAGACTCTTGAGCAAGGCCCTTAACCCTGTCTGTGCCAGACGATGGCTGACCCTGCGCTCTGACCCCAGCTTCCAAACAAGCTGGTATACGCGAAGAAAGAATTTCGGTGTACTGCACACCTGTAGGGCGGCACGGTGGCTCGGTGGGTTGCACCCCTTTCTGTGCGGAGTTTGCATGTTCTCCCCGTGTCTGCGGGGGTTTCCTCCAGGAGCTCCGGTTTCCTCCAACAGTCCAAAAACATGCAGTCAGGTTAATTGGGGATACTGAATTGCCCTATAGGTGAATGGGGGTGTGTGTGTGGGTGTGTGTGTGTGTGTGTGTATGTGTATATGTGTCTGCCCTGCAATGGACTGTTGCTCCGTCCAGGGTGTTACTGTGTGCCTTGCGCCCATTGAAAAGCTGGGGTAGGCTCCAGCAACCCGCAACCCTAATTGGATAAGCGGTTAAGAAAGTGAGTGAGTGTACACCTGTATATGTGTGCAGTGGTACCCTGTAACTCGACGCACCCTAAACAACTCTTTAAAACTTGACGCCCTTTGTTGAGAAATTTGTACCCTTAAACTCAACGTTTCACTTTAACTCAACGCGTTCAACGCGTTTCAAATTAACAATGAACATCAGTTCAAAGAAAAGTACAGTGGTACCTTAAAACTCAACGTCTAATGGTTCTGGAGTTTTAAAGGCGTTGAGTTTCAAGGTATTTCAAGTTTAAGGTTGCAAATACCACCATAAAGTGCGCTGAACTTTGCAGCAGTTTGCAAGTGTTTGGGGAAGGCCATTCTGTTCCAGGATGAGTGTACCCGTGTGCACAAAGCACTCTATGAAGACAAGGGACTGCAGTGATCCTAGTAAGACTTCAATCCTTCCCACCACCATGAAGCCAAGATTTGTCAGATTACATCCATTCTAATTCGTTTATGTAAATATCAATCTTTTTTTTCTAAAGTTACAAAAGCGTCTATGTAAAATAATACTATGATGTACAGCTTATTTACACCTCACAGTGCTACACTCTTAGCTAGAAAGATCCAGTCTTAAAACAAGAGCTTTTCTTGGCAGCCGACTTTCAAAGCCTACAGGATACAAGAGTGTACCTGACACTGCTGACCTAGTTTCCTGCACCGACATGTGTGTGTGTGTGTGTGTGTGTGTGTTAGGAAATAGGAGACGGTGTTGGGTAAAAAAGGTGTGTCCACTGCAGCTGTGCTGTATGCTAACAGGAAAAATCCATTAAATGACACGTGTGGAATTCAGTTCTGAACCAGAGTGACGGGAAACTGTCGGCGCGTTTACACTAAAACCATTTCATTCCTTTCTCACATAAATCAAAATGATTACACATTCAAAACTGAACAACCTACAGACCGGGATTAGTAAACGGTGCAGTAAACACCAACCCACCTGGAAACATTGAATACATCAATATATACAACAAATAAGGTCGTATTTTCTAGTTCAGTGAGGTTTTGGGTATTGCATGCTAATCTTTACCAGCTTATTATAACTTAAGTATATAAGTTATTAAGTATCTAAATATATAAGTAATTAAGTATTATAGTTCATAAATATCTAAGTATATAAGTTATTAGATATCTAAGTATTAAGTAATTAACTATCTAAGTAATTATGTACTTAAGTTAATAAATATCTAAGTATTTAAGTTATTAAGTATTTAAATATTTAAGTTAATAAGTATCTAAGTATATTAGTTAAGTATTTAAGTTAATAAGTAGCTCAGTATATAAGTTATTAGATATCTAAGTATAAGTTAAGTATTTAAATACATAAGTTATTAAGTATATAAGTTATAAGATATCTAAGTATTTAAGTAATTAAGTATTTAAGTTAATAAATATCTGAGTATATAAGTTATTGGATATCTAAGTATATAAGTTATTAAATAATTAAGTATTTAAGTATCTAAGTTATGAAGTATTTAAGTAATTAAGTATCTAAGTTTTAAAGTTATTAAGTATATGTATATAAGTTAATAAGTATCCAAGTATTCAAGTAATTAAGTATTTAAGTTACTAAGTACCTTAGTATATAAGTTATTAAGTATCTAAATATTTAAGTAATTAAGTATCTAAGTCTTTAAATAAATGAGTACCTAAGTAATTAAGTTTTTAAGTTAATAAGTATGAAAGTATTTAAGTAATTAAGTATTTAAGTTAATAAGTATCTAAGTATACAAGGTATTACGTATTTAAGTAATAAAGTATTTAAGTTAGTATCTAAGTATTTAAGTATTTAATAATCTAAGTATATATGTTAAGTATTTAAGTATCTAAGGATTTAAGCAATTAAATAAATAAGTAACTAAGTATTTAAGTTAATAAGTATCTAAGTATTTAACTAATTAAGTATTTAAGTTAATCAGTAATTAAGTATTTAACTAATCAAGTATTTAAGTTAATAAGTAATTAAGTATTTAACTAATTAAGTATTTAAGTTAAAAAGTATGTAAGTATTTAAGTAACTAAGTATTTAATTTATTAAGTATCTACATATTTAAATAATTAAGTATTTAAGTTAATAAGTATTTAAAAATTAAGTTTTCAAGTTATTAAGTATCTACATATTTAAATAATTACGTATATAAGTTAATAAGTATATAAGTTATTAAGTATTTAAATAATTACGTATATAAGTTAATAAGTATATAAGTTATTAAGTATTTAAATAATTACGTATATAAGTTAATAAGTATATGTTATTAAGTATTTAAATAATTACATATATAAGTTAATAAGTATATAAGTTATTAAGTATTTAAATAATTACGTATATAAGTTAATAAGTATATAAGTAATTAAGTATTTAAGTAATTAAGTATTCTGGACAAAATTAGCATGGAATACCCAAAACCTCCCTGAGCTAGAAAAAACGACCTTATTTATTAGGAAAACCCAACACAGTGCTGCAGACCGGCCGAGTTTTTTGCCATTGCCGGAGGGACAGTGAGTAACATGTTTGCTTTGTTAAACCTTATTTCATAAACAAATCAGGATCAAACCGAGCCACTGAGTTTATTTTAACTTCAAAGTGCTAATCTTACTATTAAATCAACCTAGCGTACATTTCCTGCTAACCACGTTAAAAAGCCCCGGGGACAGTATTCACACCGAACGCTTTAAAGGTCCAAAATGCATTTAAATTACCAGGTAAAACTGCATAAACATCTAAACCTATATCATACACATTTAAAGTTGTTTAAAGTACAAAGGCGCAGGAAGCAGTTTGGAATTCGGAATACTTCTGCACTGTGGCTAAAAGAACCTCGTCTGTTTAGTCTCTCAGTGCAGGACCAGACTTGTCTCTAATACGTCTGGACAGCCTTGTGAAAGATTCTGGTCTACAGGTGGGTGGTACTGAGGTTTTATTGGTGCAGGAACAGACTAAAGCTGATCACACCTCGTGCAGGTAGAGTTTAAAGTAACGTCGGCGTTTGAAGCAGGTTCCGTCCCAAATTGCATGAGTGAAGAGTACAATTACACCAACACTTCTCATGGTGCACTGAGGATGCAGCCAAAAAAGTCGTAGCCATTCGTCAGTAATCGAGCTTAAATTTCAGCTGTGCTACCAACCTAACCGAGCATCCAACAGGCACAATTGGCTGTGCCTGAGGGAGAACCGGTCGACATCAATTCTCCTCATTACCGCTACAGAAATGCGCTCGGCTGTCTTAAAGTGATACCATGACAGAAAGGACTCACCGATGAAGAAGCTCTTGACCTTCAGGTAGCCGACGCTGAGCCTCAGGACGGACAGTTTGTCCAGCCGGGTACGGACGTCCTCCGAGAAGGGCAGCAGATTGGTCAGTTTATCCAGCTCCATGTTCAGCCGATCCCTGTGCCTCTTCGAAGGGTTTGACTTGGCACCGTCGGGGGGTGGAGGCTTCGGTCTAAAGAAAGAGAATCAAATAGAGTTAGATGCTATATGCTATATAAACAAAAACAGGCTCCTAAACACACAACGTTTTCTGTTTAGAATTTTACACTATATGGTGAAAAGTATTTGGACACCTGACCATGACCTTGTTGGGCATTACAAAACAAAGGATATTAAAATAGAGTGACCTCTATGTGTTCTGTTTGGCTAGAACAACAGCCACTCTTCTATAAATATATACATACATATATATATTTCTATATATAAATATATATATATTAGGGCTGTCGTTAATCGCGTTAATTAACGCGATTAACGCGTTAAAATTTTAATCGCGATTAAAATTTTTTATCAAGATTCACATTTTTAATCTAACTATTTTTATTTGGCTGTTTGTGCCACATACATGTGTGTCTCTGTGGTAATTAACTGTATTTCAGATGAATTAGGATGTAAAGCGCATGAACTGTCCGATGATAAACTACTTTTAGCGGTTTTCACTTTTTTTACGTGTTGATGAAAAGATGAATGAAACCACGCAAGCGTAACGAGTATTTCCATTGGCTGCTAGAGTTGTCCATCAAAACCGTGTAGCTCCGCCTCCTCCCCTCCCCCTCCGGTTAAAAATAAAAATCTGTGTGATGTTTCATCTCTACAGTTTATTCAGGTTATTCTATCACATGGTTATAAACATGATTTATATTTGTGATGTTTGTAGTTTTCTAAAAACACATTCGTATCTGATATTTGGGCAGTGATAGCTCAGTGGTTAATGTACTGGACTAGTAAACAGAAGGTTGCCGGTTCAAGCCCCGACACCACCAAGTTGCCACTGTTGGGTCCCTGAGCAAGGCCCTTAACCCTCAATTGCTCATCGTGTAAGTCGCTTTGGATAAAAGCGTCTGCTAAATGCTGAAAATGTAAATGTAAATGTAAATTTTTATATGGACTAAGCGTTTACATGGACTGTTTTAATTAACACTTTTTTTATATAACTAGTCAATTACTTATAGATAATGTCTGCTAACTTGACTGTTTCAGGTATTTATAGATGTTTAAATGGTAATTTAGAACAGTATTTCCCAGTATTCTTTCTGCACAAACACAGTATTAAAGGGTTTTCTTAATAGATCTATGAAATAATCATATCTGATGCTTTATCTATGAAATAATCATTTTGATGCTTTATTGATGCCTTATATTAGATCAAAACATTATGGTTGGTGCACCTGTTTTCAGTGTCAGGGTCATGAACAGGAAAAGATCCTCACTTTTGTCAGATAATGTGCTTTCTACAATGAATTTAGATTGAATAATTCTATCATATTTTATGAATGTTTTATTGGTAAACACGTTCTTGCAATAACAATGTGCATAACTGTTCAAATTTTGCTTAATTATTAGTTTGCGATTAATTAAGATGAATACATACAGTATATATATACAGGGGTTGGACAAAATAACTGAAACACCTGGTTTTAGACCACAATAATTTATTAGTATGGTGTAGGGCCTCCTTTTGCGGCCAATACAGCGTCAATTCGTCTTGGAAATGACATATACAAGTCCTGCACAGTGGTCAGAGGGATTTTAAGCCATTCTTCTTGCAGGATAGTGGCCAGGTCACTACGTGATGCTGGTGGAGGAAAACGTTTTCTGACTCGCTTCTCCAAAACACCCCAAAGTGGCTCAATAATATTTAGATCTGGTGACTGTGCAGGCCATGGGAGATGTTCAACTTCACTTTCATGTTCATCAAACCAATCTTTCACCAGTCTTGCTGTGTGTATTGGTGCATTGTCATCCTGATACACGGCACCGCCATTGGATGCACATGGTCCTCCAGAATGGTTCGGTAGTCCTTGGCAGTGACGCTCCCATCTAGCACAAGTATTGGGCCAAGGGAATGCCATGATATGGCAGCCCAAACCATCACTGATCCACCCCCATGCTTCACTCTGGGCATGCAACAGTCTGGGTGGTACGCTTCTTTGGGGCTTCTCCACACCGTAACTCTCCCGGATGTGGGGAAAACAGTAAAGGTGGACTCATCAGAGAACAATACATGTTTCACATTGTCCACAGCCCAAGATTTGCGCTCCTTGCACCATTGAAACCGACGTTTGGCATTGGCACGAGTGACCAAAGGTTTGGCTATAGCAGCCCGGCCGTGTATATTGACCCTGTGGAGCTCCCGACGGACAGTTCTGGTGGAAACAGAGAGTTGAGGTGCACATTTAATTCTGCCGTGATTTGGGCAGCCGTGGTTTTATGTTTTTTGGATACAATCCGGGTTAGCACCCGAACATCCCTTTCAGACAGCTTCCTCTTGCGTCCACAGTTAATCCTGTTGGATGTGGTTTGTCCTTCTTGGTGGTATGCTGGCATTACCCTGGATACCGTGGCTCTTGATACATCACAAAGACTTGCTGTCTTGGTCACAGATGCGCCAGCAAGACGTGCACCAACAATTTGTCCTCTTAATATTTTGAGCAAAACTGTGCTCTTACCCTGCTAATTGAACCTTCACACTCTGCTCTTACTGGTGCAATGTGCAATTAATGAAGATTGGCCACTAGACTGGTCCAATTTAGCCATGAAACCTCCCACACTAAAATGACAGGTGTTTCAGTTATTTTGTCCAACCCCTGTATATACACTATATTGCCAAAAGTATTCGCTCACCTGCCTTCACACGCATATGAACTCGAGTTCATCCTACCTAAAAAACTTGCCACACAGAAGCACTTTGTAGTTCTACAATTACTGACTGTAGTCCATCTGTTTTTCTACATACATTTTAACCTGCTTTCACCCTTTTCTTCAATGGTCAGTACCCCCACAGGACCACCACAGAGCAGGTATTTTTTAGGTGGTGGATGATTCTCAGCACTGCAGTGACACTGACATGGTGGTGGTGTGTTAGTGTGTGTTGTGCTGGTATGAGTGGATCAGACACAGCAGCGCTGCTGGAGTTTTTAAACACCTCACCACCAACCAAAAATATCCAGCCAACAGCGCCCCGTGGGCAGCGTCCTGTGTCCACTGATGAAGGTCTAGAAGATGACCGACTCAAACAGCAGCAATAGATGAGCGATCGTCTCTGACTTTACATCTACAAGCTGGACCAACTAGGTAGGAGTGTCTAACAGAGTGGACAGTGAGTGGACACGGCTGTGTCTGATCCACTCATACCAGCACAACACACACTAAATTAAAAAGTATGTAGAGAAACAGATGGACTACAGTCAGTAATTGTAGAACTACAAAGTGCTTCTATATGGTAAAGTGAGTGTACAAACAAGGAGGTGGTTTTAATGTTATGGCTGCTATGGCCATAATTTGAATAGGTGTCCCAATACTCTATGCACTGTTGCTCCGTCCAGTGTTTCAGACCCATGATGACCAGAACCAGATGACTTGTGACATTTTGACGTTTTAATATTTAGCGTGCAGATCTTTAAATCTGATTAAGAGTCCTCGGTGCAAAAGAATAACAACCCTTCTGTTCAGTCCATAGGAAAAACAGAGCTGGTTCGGATTCCTCCTTCTGCCGAGGCTTTAATTAGGTTCGATTTTTTAGGGGGGGAAACTGTTACGGTGAAAACTTTCAAACATGCGAACAGGCCGAGCGAAATGGAAACGGTCGGATCTTGGCGAGCGCTTCGCGAACGTCATGGCTACGACTGAATCTGGGCTGAGAAAGAGAGAAGGGAGGGGGAACAAAGACGAGAAGACGTCTGAAAACAATTAGGAGCCGGTGGATTTTGTTTTGGTTAAAAAATAAAAAAGATCTAAAAATAAAGACGGGGTGAGGCAGGTCGGGAGACGGAGCCAAGGAATGTGTTCGCTTCTCTGTGGAAACGAGGACGGAATCTTGTGAGAACGTCTCTGGTCCGACCTCGTTTCCTGTTTCCGTAACGTCGGGATCGCCGGCCGAGTTAGCCGGCTCCGAGACTTTTGTGACATGAAGGAAGGAAGGAAGAGAGTTTTTCACATCATTAAATTATTCCCATGATTCATGTGACCACCAAGCTTAAGGAAGCCATTTTGTGAACAAGGTCTAAACTGGATTAGGTTACCCCCCGAGCCCCCACCCAACCTCTCTGCAGTGACTCAGTACCAGTATCGGAATCACAGCTGGTTCAGGTCATCTAAAACTGCTTAAACAGAGCATAAACTGCTTGTGGATGGTTTACTGGTTATAGCTGGTCTCCCAGTCCACTGTAGCCTACTGGGAAGATTACTGGTTCAAATCCAGGCTCTGATCAGCCATAACAGTAAAACCACCTCCTTGTTTCTACTCTCACTTTACCATATAGAAGCACTTTGTAGTTCTACAATTACTGACTGTAGTCCATCTGTTTCTTCTTATTATTTAGTATTATTTAGGTGGTGGATCATTCTCAGCACTGCAGTGACACTGACTTACATGGTGGTGGTGTGTTAGTGTGTGTTTTACTGGTATTGGTGGATAACACCTCACTGTCACTGCTGGACTGAGAATAGTCCACCAACCAAAAGTATCCACCCAACAGCGTCCTGTGCCCACTGATGAAGGTCTCGCAGATGACCGACTCAAACAGGAGCAACAGATGAGCGATCGTCTCTGACTTTACATCTACAAGGTGGACCAACTAGGTAGGAGTGTCTAATAGAGTGGACAGTGAGAGGACACAGCTGTGTCTGATCCAATCATACCAGCACAACACACACTAACACACCACCACCATGTCAGTGTCACTGCAGTGCTGAGAATGATCCACCACCTAAGTAATACCTGCTCTGTGTTGGTCCTGTGGGGGTCCTGACCATTGAAGAACAGGGTGAAAGGAGGCTAACAAAGCATGCAGAGACACAGATGGACTACAGTCAGTAATTGTAGAACTACAAAGTGCTTCTATATGGTATGTTGTTAGTAAAACCCTTAACTCTCAATTTCTTGCACTGCAATTGGCTACAAAAAGGCGTCTCCTAAATAAGATGAAATCAAAAAGCTAAATTTACCTGAAGGCTACATCAAGTTACAGTATTATTAGTCTCACTCATTAGTCAGTGTGTGTGTGTGTGTGTGTGTGTGTGTGTGTGTGTGTGTGAGTCATTCGTTTATCCTCTTGATGTGATTGCGCTACCACGAGGACGCTGATTGCTCATTATGACGGCTATGACTAGCAAGAGCTAAAAGGTTTTTTAATCTTGCTAAACCGAGCCGCCTTGGTGGGAGCCAAAGCAAATCTTTACACGACAAATTTGCCGTCTAGACATCTGCCATAATTTGGTAATCAGGTCCAGCTGTCTAGCTACTTAGCTGGTTTGGGCTTAACAATGAGACAGAGGACCCAAACCTGCGGATATGGCAGACAGGACATCGCACAATGTCCCGGTCCGGAATCAGTACGCGAGAGCGGGTAGTGTGTAGCAAGGGTGGCAAGAAGTACCAGGATGAGCTACTGCATGGGTGGTCATTTTTGGGTATGCAAACTATCCCATAATTCAAATAGGATACAGGATAGTGACTCACGAAAATAAGTCACTGTCCATTTTATCAGCTCCACTTACCATATAGAAGCACTTTGTAGTTCTACAATTACTGACTGTAGTCCATATGTTTCTCTGCATGCTTTGTTAGCCCCCTTTCACCCTGTTCTTCAATGGTCAGGACCCCCACAGAGCAGGTATTATTTAGGTGGTGGATTATTCTCAGCACTGCACTGACACTGACATGGTGGTGGTGTGTTAGTGTGTGTTGTGCTGGTATGAGACACAGCCGTGTCCACTCTATTAGACACTTCTACTTAATTGGTCCACCTTGTAGATGTAAAGTCAGAGACGATCGTTCATCTATTGCTGCTGTTTGAGTCGGTCATCTTCTAGACCCTCATGGTCACAGGACGCTGCCCACGGGGCGCTCTTGGCTGGATATTTTTGGTTGGTGGAGTATTCTCAGTCCAGCAGTGACAGTGAGGTGTTTAAAAACTCCAGCAGCGCTGCTGTGTCTGATCCACTCATAGCAGCACAACCTGTCAACCTAACACACCACCACCATGTCAGTGGTCCTGTGGTGGTCCTGTGGGGGTCCTGACCATTTAAGAACAGCATTAAAGGGGGCTCACAAAGCATGCAGAGAAACAGATGGACTACAGTCAGTAATTGTAGAACTATAAAGTGCTTCTATATGGTAAGTGGAGCTGATAAATATATATATATATTTTTATGTATTTAACTAACAGCAAGCTTAGCCACACTGTTGTTATAGATGCAAAATAGTTCATCATTTTACTTTAGTTTAAAAGTTAGCTTAGCGACACAGGTAAACAACGTTAATTCTTATTAGCCAGACCGGAGAGCTTTTACTGTAAAACAGTTCAACATCAAAAGCTAGCATTAGTAACACTGTGGAACAGTTCAGGCTGGCACGGCGTTCCTTGGCACTTGACGTGCTGATTTTTTTTTATCCGTAATGAAAGCTATTATTGAGGTCTGGGCCAGGACTTTACTGGAACTGCTGTCATCAGAAGTGGAAAAAAAAAACGGCCGTCTCGTTAGAAGAATCTCCGCCGGGCCTCGGGCCGACCCGCCAGACCCTAATTATATTTTCCAGAAGGAAACCATAAAACAAAAGTGACCTCAGGATACGAAGTGGGACAAAGCGGGACGAAACGGGACAAAAAAAATCCTCGGCATTGTTTACCAGTTACAAAAAGCAAGGAGGAGATCGGTTTACATCCCACTGCGGAAGGTGAAGAACACTGGTTATTATTGCTGCTCTTTTGTGGTGCCGGTCGACTGGGTTGAATAATTCATAGATTTAATGAACAGCGGTTGCGTCATGACCAGTGTGAAATTTTAAGTTGGGACAGCATGAAACAGACATTTATTAATAAGCATCCATTCCTGCATTTCAGACCTGCAACACATTCCAAAAAAAGTTGGGACAGTAAATCATTTCCCACTTTGTAATGCTGCCGTTCCTTTTCACCACTTAAAAGACGTTTTGGCTCCGAGGATACCAAGTGATTCAGTGTTTCAGCTTTTATTTTGTCCCATTCTTTGCCAAGGGCACTGACACGACCCCATACCATGACAGACCCTGACTTTTGGACTTGTTCCTGATAACAGTCTGGACGGTCCTTTTCGTCTTTGGTCCAGAGCACACGGTACATGGAATGCTGATTCATCTGACCACAGTACACGTTTCCACTGTGCGATGGTCCATCCTAGATGCCTCCGAGCCCAGAGAACTCGACGCCGCTTCTGGACATGGTTAACATAAGGCTTCTTTTTTGCACACTAGAGTTTTAAGTGGCATTTAAGTGTGCATGTAACTCTAACTGTATTGTAGTGCTTGACAAAGGTTTGCCAAAGTAATCCCTCGCCCATGTGGTTATATCAGCTATTGTTGAGTGGCGGTTCTTGATGCGGCGCCGTCTGAGGGATGGAAGATCACGGGCGTTCAGGTTAAGCTTGCGACTTTGGTCTTTATGCACTGAAATTCCTCCCGATTCCTTGAATGGTTTAATGATATAATGCACCGTAGAGGGAGAAATATGCAAATCCATTCCAATCTGGAGATCCTCTGATCATCTTTGCTCATCAAAGACTCAGCCTTACCTGGATGCTCACCTGTTTGGAATCACATCATTATTAAGTTTTTATGCCTCATTACTAGCCCTAATTTGCCCCCGTCCCAACTTTTTTTGCAACGTGTTGCAGGCCTGAAATGCAAGAATGGATGTTTATTAACAAATGAAATGAAGCTGAGCAGATAAAACATGAAATATCTTGGGTTAAATGTAAGTAAATGTAAGGAACACTGCATAAGTAAGGTGGACGGGATGCAGTTCGTGTTCACACACAGAACCCCGAGCCCTGTTTACAGGCAACCGGAGATCAGCACTCGGGAGCCGCACCCTGGCTCAAAAAACCACTTCTAGACATGCCAGAATTGACCAGACTAGACCGAACCGAGTCCAAATAGAGTGTGAAACGCCCTGACGCATGAAATTCTGATGAACCGTGTGGTGCAACAGAGCTAACGGGTATTAAAGCAGATATGGAAGGATTTATATAAACAATGGCGCTACAGTGTGCGGCAGACACGACTCAACGAGCCCTTTGTTTTCAGACAGGTTTCATTATCACTCGCACAGACACGCTTCACCTGCTGGAAGACGGCACACACTTTCTATTCGCGCCGATCACCTCGTTCTACTGAACGGATCGTTTTCCTGCTAGAATTTAAAGTGTTTTACTAATCTTGTCCTATCTTACGAGCAGGCTGACCTGTTAGTGGACTCACTACATATTTATCCATAGACCCTTGCTGCTTTCTTTAATATAGTGGGACCTTCCTAATATTGTGTTGGTCCCCCTTGGTTTTGCTACCAAAACAGCCCTGACCCATCGAGGCCTGGACTCCACTAGACTCCTGAACGTGTGCTGTGGTATCCGGCACCAAGATGTTAGCAGCAGATCCTTTAACTCCTGTCCGTTGTGAGGTGGAGCCTCCATGGATCGGACTTGTTTGTCCAGCACGTCCCACAGATCCTCGATTGGATTAAGATCTGAGGAATTTTGGAGGCCGAGTCAACACCTCAAACTCGTTCTTGTGCTCCTCAAGCCATTCCTGAAGCATTTTTCCTTTGTGGCAGGGTGCATGGTCCTGCTGAACGAGGCCACAGTGATAGGGTGTACACGGTCTGCAACAATGCTTGGGTAGCCGGTACGTGTCAAAGTAACGTCCACATGGATGGCAGGACCCAATGTTTGCCATTGTCCAGAGCATCACACTGCCTCCGCCGGCTCGCCTTCTTCCCATAGTGCATCCTGGTGCCATGTGTTCCCCAGGTAAGCGACTCACACGCACCCGGCGTTACATCCACGTGATGTAAAAGAAAACGTGATTCATTGAGACTTCATCGACCCTCGCGCCTCAAGTGCATCGATGAGCCTTGGCTGCCCATCACCCTGTCGCTGGTTTACCACCGTTCCGTCCTTGGACAACTTTTGATAGATACTGACCACTGCAGACCGGGAACACCCCACAAGAGCTGCAGTTTTGGAGATGCTCTGATCTGACCCAGTCGTCTAGCCATCACAATTTGACTCGTGATGGCTTGTATGTACCGGATCAGCGTACCTCAGTCAGTGTTCATTGCTTTGGTAGCTACATGGTGGTTTTCTTTCTCTATATGTCTTCCATCCTCTCTGATAATAAGCCGTAATGATAGATGATGATGATGATGATGAGAAGTCCTGAAGTTCCTGTAATTATATTCCACGGCTGTAAGTAAACATTTTCAGCAGAAAGCATGTATTCAATTATTTATTTATTCTATCAGCTTCATCCTCTCGAGTCACCACGGGTCAAGCAACAGATGGAACTACGTTCACGTTTACGGCATTAAGCGGACGCTTTAATCCAAAGCGACTTACAGTTGTGCTCACTTGCAGCCTGGTAGATGTAAGGCTTAAACCAGCCAGCCAGCCAGACAGTCACTAGTCCAACACCTTAACCGCTGAGTGACCACGTTAAATACCGTACTCAGACTTTACCTGGACACTACCTGGACAGGGTGCCAGTCTATCACAGGGCTCACTCACATTAAGGGTCAATACTGAGTAGCCAGTCCAGACATGGAAAAAATGTGAAACTGTGACAACAAGAAGACTCCAGCTTCTTTAGGGTGTTCCCGGTCTGCAGTAGTCAGTATCTATCAAAAGTGGTCCAAGGAAGGAACAGTGGTAAACCGGCGGCAGGGTTATGGGCGACCAAGGCTCAAAAATGCTTCAGGAATGGTTTGAGGAGCACAACGATGAGTTTGAGGTGTTGACTCGGCCTCCAAATTCCCCAGATCTCAATCCAATCGAACATCTGTGGGATGTGCTGGACAAACAAGTCCGATCCATGGAGGCCCCACCTCACAACTTACAGGAGATAAAGGATCTGCTGGTAACATCTTGGTGCCAGATATCACAGCACACCTTCAGGAGTCTAGTGCAGTCCATGCTTTGATGGGTCAGGGCTGTTTTGGCAGGAAAAGGGGGACCAATACAATATTAGGAAGGTGGTTATAATGTTATGCCTGATAGATTTTCATCAGTGTGTGTGTGTGTTGGGAATTACTCTGACATTCCTGGTAAATGAGATCGAGTGTTTATTGCATTTGTACAAAGTGAAATACATCTGTGGTGAGAAAAGGTAGTTTGTCACCCGTGTGTGTGTGTGTGTGTGTGTGTGTGTGTGGACCACCTCATTCCATAAAAACCATTCGCCCCACACACACACACACACACACACACACACAAACACACGACTGACATCACCAGTGTTGACTGGCAGCAAGTCCAAGCATGCACCTAGTTTCTCCTCTCTCCTCTTGAGATCTCATTGTTTCACTCCCCCCCCCCCCCCCCCCCCCCTTTGTACATTCATTTATCATTAGTAAGCACATCATCCCGATCAGGGCGGCAGGTGGTCCAGAGCCCACCCAGAAACACTGGGCACAAAGCGAGCGCTAATACACCCAGGACAAAACGACCGGACTTATTCAAACCTAGGGTCGATTAAGAGCAGCCTGTCCACCCCAGTTCCTAAGTAAGTAGTACACCGACATGGGGAGAACATGCCAACTTTCTTAAAGACTGTCTGTGGGCAGGGTTCGAGCACAGTTATGTGTGACGTATAGTGAAACGGACCTAAAGCTATCGAATCGTATCGAATCCAGCTCTGCCTTACCGGCCGAGGCCGAGCGGCTATAAGAACGACGATTGGCCTGTTGTTCAGATGGGCGGGACTAAGCCGGATATGGGTCTGTCTCTGTCAGAATGGTGAGATTACGACCTCTGCCGGCTGATTAGAGGCGCCTACACGGAGATGAGGAAGGAGTGCTCTTAGGGTGTGTCCCTCCGCACGCGACGCTAGGTGGCGCAACACTCGTCAGTGTGTGGGTGGCAAGATGCATAAGGCCTGCATATGCTGCTCATGTGTCGGAGGGGATGTGGGTCAGCTTCGATCGCCTCGGTCAGGGCAGGGAGCTGGATCTCGAGTACGACGTATCGAATCCAGCTCTGCCTCACCGGCCGAGGCCGAGCGGCTATATGAACGACGATTGGCCTGCTGTTCAGATGGGCTGGACTAAAGGCCGGATGTGGGTCTCTCTCTGTCAGAATGGTGCGGTTACGACCTCTGCCGGCTGATTAGAGGCGCCTACACGGAGATGAGGAAGGAGTGCTCTTAGGGTGTGTCCCTCCGCACGCGACGCTAGGTGGCGCAACACTCGTCAGCATACGGTTTGCTGCTCACGTGTCGGAGGGGGCGTGGGTTAGCTTCGATCTCCTCGGTCAGGGCAGGGATCGGCATAGGCGGAGAGGAGGCGTGATGGACGTTGGGCAATTGGACGCGCTAAAGGAGGAGAATGCATTAAAAAAAAAAGCTATCTTACAGTAAATTCCCATGATGCACGGCTATAAAGTGCTCGAGTTTCCCTCCCCCAACCCTTAATCCCCTTTATTGAATAAAAAAACGTCTACACTACGGAATGAAAAAGAAACGGGCCCTGGGATCATTTTTAATTGGGCAACGTCCACAGGAATGGTGCATTCTCGCCTGATAACCCCTGCTGAACTCATACACATCTGGTTCTGATCTCTCCTTCTTTCTCACACACACACACACACACACACGCACACACGGATTAAAAAGAGCAATAGACGTTAAGCCTTGACCTCGGCGCTCGAGTGTGAATCTCAGTGTATCGGTACTCCATCACTGTTTCTACAGATAGTTCTGATTAAGGAACCGGACCGTCCGGTCTAACGTGCGGTCACTGGACACGAAGCTCCGGCTACTTCTTAAGTCTCTGTAATCAGAACCAAATCTCGGTCCACACGCTTGGGTTACAACATCTGCCCATACGGATTCATTCCCACTCTGCGTAAGCTGAAGGTTTGGGCTTTCGTTCCCAGCCTTGTCAGGAGACCACTGTTCCATTTACTGTGTACTGAGCGCATACAGACACAAAGAATTAAAACATTAAAACCCCCTCTACACTTACTGTCCATTTTATCAGCTCCACTTAGCATATAGGAGCACTTTGTAGTTCTACAATTACTGACTGTAGTCCATCTGTTTCTCTGCATGCTTTGTTAGCCCCTTTCATGCAATCGTGGTGGATGATTCTCAGCACTGCAGTGACACTGACATGGTGGTGGTGTGTTAGTGTGTGTTGTGCTGGATGACTGGATCAGACACAGCCGTGTCCACTCACTGTCCACTGTGTTCACCAGACACTCCTCTCCTGCCTAGTCGGTCCACCTTATAGACATAAAGTCAAGAGACGATCGCTCGTCTATTGCTGCTGTTTGAGTCCTTCATCAGTGGGCACAGGATGCTGCCCACGTGGTACTGTTGGCTGGATATATTTTTTGTTGGTGGACTATTCTCAGTCCAGCAGTGACAGTGAGGTGTCTGATCCACTCACACCAGCACAACACACACTAACACACCACCACCATTCAGTGTCAGTGTCACTTGCTGTGAGGGTAGCACTTTCGCCTCACAGCGAGAAGGTCCTGGGTTCGATCCCCAGGCGGGGCGGTCCGGGTGCTTTCTGTGTGGAGTTTCCTCCCGGTCAGGTTAACTGGAGACACTGAATTAATTGGCCTATAGGTGAATGTGTGTGTGTGTGTGTGTGTGTATGTGTGTCTGCCTTGCAATGGACTGGCGCCCCGTCCAGGGTGTTACTGTGTGCCTTGCGCCCATTGAAAAGCACCACCCACCCCCTGCGACCTAATTGGATAAGCGGGTAAGAAAGTGAGTGAGTGAGTGAGTATTTATCAGACGCCTTATCCAAAGCGACTTACAGTACTGTGACAGTATACAGTTTGAGCGATTGAGGGTTAAGGGTCTTGCTCAAGGGTCCAACAGCAGCAACCTGGTGGGCAGTGGTAGGGCTTGAACCAGCAACCTTTTGATTACTAGTCCAGTACCTTAACCACTAGGCTACGACTGAAAAAGAATTTGATGTATTAAGTTTTTGTTCACGGCAGTGGAAGCTCAGTGGTTAAGGTACTAAGGTTTAGCAATCAGAGAGTTGCAGGTTCAAGCCCCATTTCCGCCAAGTTTCCACTGTTGGGCTCCTGAGCAACTGCTCAAATCATGTTCAGTCATAATGGATAAAAGCGTCTGCTTAATATAAATAAATCTGAATGTTTAACCATGTGTAATGATTTTAGCCGGATCAGATACCTTGTCGATACCTTCAAATGCAGCTCCCTTCAAAGGACATGACTAGTTAGGCAGCTGTCTGGAACTCATGTGTGGGTGGGTGTGTGTGTGGGTGTGTGTGTGTGTGTGTGTGTGGGTGTAAGGATGGAGTCCAGTTACACCGGTTGAATAGTCTCTTTGTGTAAGGTTTGGAGAACTCGGCGTTCTACGCGGCGTGTTGAAGTGTCTAAACTCGTGATAACACACCCCCATGGTGCAGTCCTCACAGTACCTCGCCTCGTCTGATAAAAGCCAGCAGCACCGACTTTAAACCTCCTGACCCTATGGGATCCAGTAGTGCTCTATAGTGGTGTGTGTACTCTTGTACTGGTTCTACATTACCCATTATCCACCTACAAACAACCCCAAATAAGGAAAAGTTGGGACAGTATGGAAAATGCAAATCATATAAAAAGGCAGTGTTCCTTATATTTACTTTGACTTTTATTTCATTGCAGACAGGATGAACCTGAGATATTTCAAGATAATCCAAACAAAGTTGTGACGGGGGGAATTAAGGGCTAGTAATGAGGTGAAAAAACTAAATAATGATGTGATTCCAAACAGGTGATTGTAATCATGGTCTCATCAATGAGTCCTTGATGAGCAAAGATGATCAGAGGATCTCCAGTTTGTCAACAAATGCGTGAGAACATGTACCTCAAAGAGAGATCGGAAGGGATTTTCATATGTCTCCCTCTACAGTGCATAATATCATTAAACAATTCGAGGTATCTGGAGGAATTTTAGTGCGTAAAGACCAGGAGCGCAAGCTTAACCTGAACACCGTGATCTTCCATCCGTCAGACGGCGCTGCATCAAGAACCGCCACTCAACACTAGCTGATATGACCACATGGGCGAGGGATTACTTTGGCAAACCTTTGTCAAGCACTACAATACAGAGTTACATGCACAAATGCAAAAAAGAAGCCTTATGTTAACCATGTCAAGAAGCGGCGTCGACTTCTCTGGGCTCGGAGGCATCTAGGATGGACCATCCAGACTGTCTGTTATCAGGAACAAGTCCAAAAGCCAGGGTCTGTCATGGTATGGGGGTATGTCAGTGCCCTTGGGAAAGGTCATTTACACTTCTGTGATGCAGCATTAATGCAGAAAAGTGCATTGAGATCTTAGAGCAACATGTGCATTACAAATTGGTAAATGCATTAGTGTCCCCACTTTTGTTGGAATGTGTTGCAGGTCTGAAATGCAGGAATGGATGTTTATTAATAAATGAAATAAAGTTGACCAGACAAAACATGAAATTTCTCAGGTTCATCCTGTCTGCAATGAATTAAGTCAAAGTAAATGTAAGGAACACTGCATTTTTATTTTATTTGCATTTTCCATTCTGTCCCAACTTTTTCTGATTTGGGGTTGTATTATCTTACAGAGTGTATTAAATAGATTTCCCCCAAATTGCTCCTAATTTAAATATATGTATTTATGTATTTATTGGGATTTTACCGTCATATTTTACACACTTTGGTTACATTCATGACAGGACAGGTAGTTACTGGTTACAATTTTGTCTCCAATTCACCTCACTTGCACGTCTTTGGACTGTGGGAGGAAACCAGTCCAGAGGAAACCCACACAGACACGGGGAGGACATGCAAACTCCACACAGAAAGAACCAAGACCGCTCCATCTGGGAATCGAACCCAGGACCTTCTTGCTGTGAGATGACAGTGCTACCCACCAAGCGTTAGAAGTCAATGTTGAGCAACAAGGAAGCGATAACCCAGGCAGCCTTTCCTCCCTCGTGCATAACCGATTGTGGCTGTTGGTTGCCGGGTCAGGTCAGTGGCAGCACCGAGACTCAAACCTAAGACTCGTATTAAGAAGCGTATTAGGATGCGTATTGGACTCCACCACTACAGATGTAAAATGTGAGTTGGTAGAGCAAAGGTCTTGGTTTGCAGGTGCACGTGTCACTTCTGATTCAAAGAAAATGGTCTCGTGATTCATGACTGCCTGTCAAACAGGAACAAAGGCTGTGAGAGGAAGCATGCTTAGTGCGATAAGACACCACAATACAGAGCTGCTACCAAGTACCCCTTAACTATCACTGGTACGAAAATAACCACAGGATGAAATCACTCCCTCTATATGTGAGCTCCAATCAAAACTTGACTTCAGTGCAGGGAACTGAAAAAGCCTTTTATATAAACTACAATGTGCAACAAGTAGCAGAACCCGGTGTAGGACACAGAAAATTGGACTCCTGAGCAAAGGAAACAAGTAACACAGTCTAATAAGTATACACTTACCATATAGAAGCAATTTGTAGTTCTACAATTACTGACTGTAGTCCATCTGTTTCTCTGCAGGACCCCACGGGACCACTACAGAGCAGGTATTATTTAGGTGGTGGATCATTCTCAGCACTGCAGTCACACTGACATGGTGGTGGTGTGTTAATGTGTGTTGTGCTGGTATGAGTGGATCAGACACAGCCGTGTCCACTCGTGTCCACTCTATTAGACACTCCGACCTAGTTGGTCCACCTTGTAGATGTAAAGTCAGACACGATCGCTCATCTATTGCTGCTGTTTGAGGTGGTCATCTTCTAATCTAGACCTTCATCAGTCGTCACAGAACGCTGCCCACAGGGCGCTGTTGGCTGGATATATTTTTGGTTGGTGGACTATTCTCAGTCCAGCAGTGACAGTGAGGTCACTCATACCAGCACAACACACACTAACACACCACCACCATGTCAGTGTCACTGCAGTGCTGAGAATGACCCACCACCTAAATAATACCTGCTCTGTAGTGGTCCTGGGAGAGTCCTGACCATTGAAGAACAGCGTGAAAGGAGGCTAACAAAGTATGCAGAGAAACAGATGGACTACAGTCAGTAATTGTAGAACTACAAAGTGCGTCTATATGGTAAGTGGAGCTGATGAAATGGACAGTGTGTGTAGAAACAAGGAGGTGGTTTTAATGTTATGGCTGATCGGTGTATGCCAACAAGTATGAGACTATTTAAAAGGAATAGATGAATCCTATGATGCAACGTACGGCTGGGAAACGACTCTTTTCAAACGAATTATTCAATGGAATCGAACCAGGGAGGGAATCAGTTAACTCTATTTCACTACGGGGTCTGTGTAAACGACTCCATGGATCAGTGCACAAGTGTTTCAGTCATGGTTCAGGCCTTGATAAACAGCTGTATAAACCAATCAGAGCTTCGGAAGTGCATTTCTCTAATGTGTCATTCGGGTGAGCTGGCAATGAAAAACTCTCCCTTTATTAACGAATTACCAGTTTCAGCTTTTAAACGCAAAAGCCGAGAGATTAAATCCTACGTTGGATATGCATTCATATATTCTGGAATCATAAAGGAAAACATTTACAAAAAAAAAAAAAGTGGATTTTATCCCTAATGGAACAACACATGAATATAGATTTGGTCTCAATTTGAAGAAGAGAAGCTCAGGTAAGCAGCGGTTATGATTTTATGCTGCTGTGTGGTTGATGCTGTCGGGATTTTTTTGATGCTCATTTATTGGCCTGCCATTGTACTTTAAGTTTACATCATATCGTACACTTCTCAAAAGCATATCGAGATATGAGTTTTTTAGTCATATCACCCAGCCTTAATGCACCGTTTGGCCCTTAACCCCTAATTGCTTGGACTGTATAGACTCACAATTGTAAGTCGTTTTCGGATACAAGCGTGAATGCTATAAATGTGAAATCCCACTGTGAGTGTGTGTGTGTGTGTGTGTGTGTGTGTGTGTGTGTTTCTCCTCTTGCTCATTTTACGCTGTTGGTTTATGTACCTGGCGGTGACTCATACCTTGTTATTATTGTTCTAAGTGTGAATTATTAGCCATCGGTGACTATCATTTGTAGCTCGACTGCTTGCTTTGTGATCAGTGAGTGTAGCATTCCTGTGCGCTAGCACTTAATCCAGCTATTGTGTTTCAGTGCTGCTTCCTCTGCTCTTCCTGTAGCTGTTACATGTAAATATTTCATTCTGCGCTAAACTAAAACCAAAACAGTCTCCGGGTTACATTACTGGGGCATCGTGATGTTGAGAAATTGAGAAATGTTATTTAAAAAAGAGGAGCCGCTCAGGTGGCGCAGCGGTAAAAAGAAACGTGCTGCAACCAGGGCTGGATTCTGAGAAGCGTCGTATCGAATCCAGCCTTGCTTTACCGGTTCGAAGCTGAGTGGCTATATGAGCAACGATTGGCCGGTTGCTCATGTGAGGGGTGGGACAAAGAACCGGATGTGGGTCTCTCTCTGTCAGAATGCGATTGAGTTCTCTGCCGGCTGATTGGAGGCGCTTGCACAGAGATGGGAGGGGGTGCCCTTAGGGTGTGTCTCTCCGCATGCAACGCTAGGTGGCGCCGAACTCGTCAATGTGTGGGTGGCAAAGATGCATCTGGCTACTGCTCGTGTTTCGGAGGGGATACGGGTTAGCTTCAATCACCTCCGTCAGGGCAGGGTTCGGCATAGACAGAGAGGAAGCACGATGCTAATTGAACAATTGGATGCGCTAAAAGGGGAGAAAAAGGGGTAAAAATTAAAAAAAAAAAAAAAAGCGGGACATTTCACTAGCACACCAACGCCGAGGTTCTGAACTCCTCAGTTCGAAAGTCGGTGTTGCCACCAGGCGGCTGGGCACAATCTAGCTGGCGTAATCGGCAGTGCCGCAGCAGGCACGATTCTGCTAGGGCGGGATGGCCGGACTAAGTGGGTGGGATCTTTCAATACGACAATGGCCACTCTGAGAATGAAGCATCGCTCATACGTAGTGTCTGCAGCTCACAGTACCCTGTGTGGTGCACTTTATACAGGAAGTTACAGCCAAAACAATTTTACTAGGTGCCGTGGTGGCCGGGCACCCATGGTAATGTAAACAATCCCTCAAACAGAGCGAACGTTAATACAAGACTGACACAGTGAAAGTCGGTTCTGACTCATGACACTCCTTTCCACCTTAAATAGTTTCAGTGAAAGTGTGTGAAAAGTCATGCTTCTACTCAGAGGGAAGGCCCGTAACCGTGGTAACAAGCAGACACCGCGCGCTGGGTGGACTCTACGGGCGAGATGTAAATGAGATATCGCTACTCAAGAACGTCCTGAAAGTACAAACCTAATTCATTTTTTCCCGGTAGGGTTTCGGTTTCAGCTTGATCAAGTTTAACGTATATAATGCAGGTCTGCTTAGAGCAGGCATAACATTATGACCACTGACAAGTGAAGTGAATAACACTGATCATCTCTTCATCACAGTACCTGTTAGTAGGTGGGATATATCGGGCAGCAAGTAAACATTTTATCCTCAAAGTTGATGTGTTAGGCCGCTCAGGTGGCGCAGCGGTAAAAAGACATGTCGTATCGAAGTACGTCGTATCGAATCCAGCTCTGCCTCACCGGTTCGAGGCTGAGTGGCTGTATGAGCAACGATTGGCCGGTTGCTCAGTTGGGGGGCGGGACAAAGAGGGTGGGTCTCTCTCTGTCAGAATGCGATTACGACATCTGCCGGCTGATTAGAGGCATCTGCAAAGAGATGAGGAAGAGTGCCCTTAGGGTGTGTGTCTCCGCGTGCAACGCTAGGTGGCGCAACACTCATCAATGGCAAAAAATGCATCCGGCTGCTGCCCATGTTTCGGAGGGGATGTGGGTTAGCTTCGATCTCCTCGGTCAGGGCGAAGTTTGGCATAGACAGAGAGGAAGCACGATGCAAATTGAACAATTGGATGCGCTAAAGGGGGAGAAAAAGGGAAAAAAAAAAAATATATATATATATATATATATATACTGTATATATATGTATGGTAAAAAAAAAAATTAAAAAAAGTTGATGTGTTAGAAGCAGGAAATATCTAGGGCCAAATTGTGATGGCTAGACGACTGGGTCGGAGCATCTCCAAAACTGCAGCTCTTGTGGGGTGTTCCCGGTCTGCAGTGGTCAGTATCTATCAAAAGTGGTCCAAGGAAGGGACAGTGGTAAACCGGCGACAGGGTCATGGACGGCCAAGGCTCATTGATGCACATGGGGAGTGAAGGCTGGCCCGTGTGGTCAAATTGCTGAAGAAGTTAATGCTGGTTCTGATGGAAAGGTTTGTTGCGTATGGGGCTGCATGGCCAAAACCAGTCAGGGTGCCCATGCTGACCCCTGTCCACCGCCGAAAGCGCCAACAATGGGCACGTGAGCATCGGAACTGGACCACGGAGCACTGGAAGGAGGTGGCCTGGTCTGATGAATCACGTTTACTTTGACATCATGTGGATGACCCGGGGAACACATGGCACCAGGATGCACTATGGGAAGAAGGCAAGCCGGCGGAGGCAGTGTGATGCTCTGGGCAACGTTCTGCTGGGAAACCTCGGGTCCTGCCGTCCATGTGGACGTTACTTTGACACGTCCCACCTACCTAAGCATTGTTGCAGACCATGTTATGCCTGGTCGGTGTATATACAGTGTATCACAAAAGTGAGTACACCCCTCACATTTCTGCAGATATTTAAGTATATCTTTTCATGGGACAACACTGACAAAATGACACTTTGACACAATGAAAAGAAGTCTGTGTGCAGCTTATATAACAGTGTAAATTTATTCTTCCCTCAAAATAACTCAATATACAGCCATTAATGTCTAAACCACCAGCAACAAAAGTGAGTACACCCCTTAGTGAAAGTTCCTGAAGTGTCAATATTTTGTGTGGCCACCATTATTTCCCAGAACTGCCTTAACTCTCCTGGGCATGGAGTTTACCAGAGCTTCACAGGTTGCCACTGGAATGCTTTTCCACTCCTCCATGACGACATCACGGAGCTGGCGGATATTCGAGACTTTGCGCTCCTCCACCTTCCGCTTGAGGATGCCCCAAAGATGTTCTATTGGGTTTAGGTCTGGAGACATGCTTGGCCAGTCCATCACCTTTACCCTCAGCCTCTTCAATAAAGCAGTGGTCGTCTTAGAGGTGTGTTTGGGGTCATTATCATGCTGGAACACTGCCCTGCGACCCAGTTTCCGGAGGGAGGGGATCATGCTCTGCTTCAGTATTTCACAGTACATATTGGAGTTCATGTGTCCCTCAATGAAATGTAACTCCCCAACACCTGCTGCACTCATGCAGCCCTAGACCATGGCATTCCCACCACCATGCTTGACTGTAGGCATGACACACTTATCTTTGTACTCCTCACCTGATTGCCGCCACACATGCTTGAGACCATCTGAACCAAACAAATTAATCTTGGTCTCATCAGACCATAGGACATGGTTCCAGTAATCCATGTCCTTTGTTGACATGTCTTCAGCAAACTGTTTGCGGGCTTTCTTGTGTAGAGACTTCAGAAGAGACTTCCTTCTGGGGTGACAGCCATGCAGACCAATTTGATGTAGTGTGCGGCGTATGGTCTGAGCACTGACAGGCTGACCCCCCACCTTTTCAATCTCTGCAGCAAAGCTGACAGCACTCCTGCGCCTATCTTTCAAAGACAGCAGTTGGATGTGACGCTGAGCACGTGCACTCAGCTTCTTTGGACGACCAACGCGAGGTCTGTTCTGAGTGGACACTGCTCTTTTAAAACGCTGGATGATCTTGGCCACTGTGCTGCAGCTCAGTTTCAGGGTGTTGGCAATCTTCTTGTAGCCTTGGCCATCTTCATGTAGTGCAACAATTCGTCTTTTAAGATCCTCAGAGAGTTCTTTGCCATGAAGTGCCATGTTGGAACTTTCAGTGACCAGTATGAGAGAGTGTGAGAGCTGTACTACTAAATTGAACACACCTGCTCCCTATGCACACCTGAGACCTAGTAACACTAACAAATTACATGACATTTTGGAGGGAAAATGACAAGCAGTGCTCAATTTGGACATTTAGGGGTGTAGTCTCTTAGGGGTGTACTCACTTTTGTTGCTGGTGGTTTAGACATTAATGGCTGTATATTGAGCTATTTTGAGGGAAGAATAAATTTATGCTGTTATATAAGCTGCACACAGACTACTTTTCATTGTGTCAAAGTGTCATTTTGTCAGTGTTGTCCCATGAAAAGATATACTTAAATATCTGCAGAAATGTGAGGGGTGTACTCACTTTTGTGATACACTGTACATGTACAGTGAGAGGGTTAAGGGTCTTGCTCAAGGGCCCAACAGTGGCTGCATGGCAGAGTTGGGACCAAGTTAAACCAAGTAAACACCAAACCTGTGTGTTGTGTCTATAAGGCTGTTATTACCTGTATATTAGCTGTGATTTGTTTATAGTAACATCGCTGTTTATATATGTACAGTGTTACCCGAGACTACGCGGGTTGGTATGACTACATAAGCTTCGTACCTGTATATATGACAGGTAGGCGAGTAAGCACGACTCATTCATTACTCATCATGATCAGGGTCATGGTGGCTCCGGTGCCACCGGAAAACACTGACTGTGTACTGACAGAAGTACATCCAAGACATGGTGCCAATCTATTACAGGCAAACACTAAACCACTGACTTGCTTACTCACGCCTGGGGCAATTAAGCCGAACTAATTTACCTGCTGTGTGTTTTAAAAGCTAGAAAAAAAAGCAGTATGGAACCAGCCATACGCCGTACAGATACTGACACCCCCCCCCCCCCATCGTGACAACCCTGCTTTAATAAGTGACATGTTTTCCATTCCAGTTTTCTGGCTATTACTTTCAGTTTGAGATTATAAATGGTGTTTTGGTCATAGTAAGAGCCAGCCTCAGGATTTAGGAGGATATTAACGTCATATCATATCAGGCATAACATTATGACTTATGACCACCTCCTTGTTTCTACACTCACCGTCCATTTTACAATTACTGACTGTAGTCCATCTGTTTCTCTACATACCTTTTTCACCTGCTTTCACCCTGTTCTTCAATGCTCAGGACCCCCACAGGACCACTACAGAGCAGGTATTATTTGGGTGGTGGATCATTCTCAGCACTGCAGTGACACTGACATGGTGGTGGTGTGTTAGTGTGTGTTGTGCTGGTATGAGTGGATCAGACACAGCAGCGCTGCTGGAGTTTTTAACCCCCCCTGACTCAGACTCAAACGAAATGCAGTCAATTAGGTCTCGGTGTGTGTAACATAATAAAATATAAATAACAATAACTATGTTAAGTATAAAATAAAACTTAAGACTGGAAGAAATAACTAACAAAGTATTTTAAATATTTACATTTGCAAGTATTGCACAAGAACTACAGAAGCTTTATGTGAATCTAAAGTGCATGATTTTCTGCTGCTAAAGTATTGCAGCAGAAAACGGGAGCACCAGATCACAGGTGTTTAAAGTGATTAACCACTCAGTGTCCCTGCTGGACTGAGAATAGTCCACCAACCAAAAATATCCAGCCAACAGCGCACCGTGGGCAGCGTCCTGTGACCACCGATGGAGGTCTAGAAGACGACCGACTCAAACAGCAGCAACAGATGAGCGATCGTCTCTGACTTTACATCTACAAGGTGGACCGACTAGGTAGTATTTAAAAACTCTAACACACTAACACACCACCACCATGTCATGTCAGTGTCACTGCAGTGCTGAGAATGCACCACCTAAATAATACCTGCTCTGTAGTGGTCCTGTGGGGGTCCTGACCATTGAAGAACAGCGTGAAAGAGGCTAACAAAGCATGCAGAGAAATAGATGGACTACAGTCAGTAATTGTAGAACTACAAAGTGCTCCTATATGGTAAGTGGAGCTGATAAAATGGACAGTGAGTGTAGAAACAAGGAGGTGGTTTTAATGTTATGGCTGATCAGTGTATGTATATATGACAAATCAAGGCACTCTATTGTGTTCTATTCTATTCTACACACACACACACTATTTTAAACAGTAAGCTTTAAGTGTTCTAATACTATTAACCATATAAAGCAGTTTTATCAAACTTTTATAACTTTTATGGTCTGTGTGTGCAGCGTTCGCTTTCACAGTGGGAGTAGGTTGCGTTGGGTTTTACAGTGCACACAGGTTACGCACAAGTCAGGAAAAAAAAGCGGCTCTTTTCGCCAGTTTCCACCGACGTTGTGTAAGCTTGCGTGACTTAAAAATATGTTAATTCGAGGAGGAGGGGGGAAAAGAGGGGAAAAGACAAAAAAGCCGTGTTCTCATAAGGGGGAGTGTAAAAAAAAGCCTATCGGATTACAATAACATCCTCGGAGCCCGACCACCCCCTCCCTCCTGCGAGCATTGCGTGAGAGCGCACATTATGAGTAATGCGCCGGCTCCGTCCCAAATACAGCTCGTACACTAGCGCACTAACCAGCCCGCCTACAGAGTACACGAGTACGAGTCATCAGGTTCGTCCGGGCGCATTCAGCAGTCGGACTCTTAACACAGAGCGCGCTCGGAACCACACACACACACACACACACACACATCACATGCATACTACCATACTAAGTAGTGCGCTCAAACGTACTGTGTAAACACTCTGTAGCGCACTGCGCTCTCGTACTAAGTAGTACGCTAGTACTCAGTAGGTTTGGGTGTTACCCAACAACGCTGTTGTACAGCACAGACTGAAGTACAGCGCAGAAACCCGGATGTTAAGGTGGACCAAGGGAGTAAAGACAACTGGTGCTTGTTTTATATTACAATGCAAAATATTTGTAATAACTGAATTATTAAACAAACCAAATAAATAAATACAACGAAAATATTTGGTAAATAAGAAAATAAGCAAACAAAGAACAAGTTTGACTACACTGAAGAGTCTAAACTGCTTTTACATTATAATTGGTAATTAGAAAGTACCTGAACAATTAGGTTTTGAACCATTTTGGTCATTATTTCCTTGCCGTTAAATAAACTACTGCACATTATGGCAATAATAATAATGTAACTGCACCTTTAGGCTCCTTCCTTTTTAGTTTTTAGTTCTTATTTTTTATATTATTATATTTTATTTTATTTATATATTTTTTATTTTATTTTATATCTTACTTGTATTTACATTTGTCTTAATTTATTGATTCTTTCATTTACCTCATTGTAATGTCATTGTGTGATGTTTTTTGTAATAATTGTTATTGCTGCTGCGACACCACAATTTCCCTTCGGGGATAAATAAAGTACTCAATCAATCAATCAATCAATCAATCAATCAATAAAAACAGTCGACCCCTGACTTAGGAATTTAATTGCTTCCAAAGCGCTGTTCTTAAGTCAAAATGTTCGTTAGTTAAACCTATTTTCCCATAAGAAATAATGTAAATAGAATTAATCCGTGCCAGACCTCCCAAACCACCCCCCCCTTACCCTTCTAATGTCTTAAATGCTCTTTTTTGTTATAAATACAAGTATATTTTCCCTTAAATCTTACATTTTAGAATAGACATTACTGTAATAAACAATAATAAACAACAATACACAGTAGTACTGCACATAAAAAACACACATCACATTTCATACACCATAATACACCATCACATACACCATAATATATTTCATTCAATGTTATTAAATGTATCTACCAGAAACAACAATAACTCTCATATTTCTCTATTATTTCCTTCTTTATTTCAGTAGTATTTTGTAGGTGTAATTGCATGAAAGAAAGAATACTTTACTGAGCCGAATTCCTTCTTCTCTCTTACTCACTGTCCCCGCTATCTGATACACCATGACACCTACTGGCAGGAGTAATTATACAACAACAAAAGCTCTGTGCACTTCCTCTGCACCTTATTTGGGGACATTTTAATACTGAAAACACCGGAAAAACACCATCCGCTGTCCGAATGTTCACTCACTGTATATATACTGGTGCTGGTCATAAAATTAGAATATCATGAAAAAGTCGATTTATTTCAGTAATTCCATTCAAAAAGTGAAACTTGTTTATTATATTCATTCATTACACACAGACTGATTGTTTCAAATGTTTATTTCTTTTAATGTTGATGATTATAACTGAGAACTAATTAAAACCCCAAATTCAGTATCTCAGAAAATTAGAATATTGTGACAAGGTACAATATTGAAGATACCTGGTGCCACACTCTAATCAGCTAATTAACTCAAAACACCTGCAAAGGCCTTTAAATGGTCTCTCAGTCTAGTTCTGTAGGCTACACAATCATGGGGAAGACTGCTGACTTGACAGTTGTACAAAAGACGACCATTGACACCTTGCACAAGGAGGGCAAGACACAAAAGGTCATTGCTAAAGAGGCTGGCTGTTCACAGAGCTCTGTGTCCAAGCAGATTAATAGAGAGGCGAAGGGAAGGAAAAGATGTGGTAGAAAAAAGTGTACAAGCAATAGGGATAACCGCACCCTGGAGAGGATTGTGAAACAAAACCCATTCAAAAATGTGGGGGAGATTCACAAAGAGTGGACTGCAGCTGGAGTCAGTGCTTCGAGAACCACCACGCACAGACGTATGCAAGACATGGGTTTCAGCTGTCGCATTCCTTGTGACATTACGAGATTTTTTTACTTCTAAAACTAAAGCAATTAATTTTTCACCCACGGGAGACATATTGAATTATTCTCACTGACCACGCTCACACGCACGTTTAATGTTATTTAGTTCCGTTTGACAAAAAAAACCCTTCAAAATAGAGCTAACAGCGAAGATGACCGGTTACAAAAGCAGCGACCGCTGTTATAGGACGTGTTTGTGTTCAATACTCTGTTCACAGTGTCGATACAAGTGATTCAGGAGTCGACTCATTTTAAGCACAGCGTAAGTTTCTTTTCTCAGTCATCTCTCCGTGTTTACTGTTATGATGAATGATGCGGTTGTAAATAAACACCAACTACTACAGAACATTTTGTGTGATTCGCTTACATTATAAAGCTCAGGCTTAATTATACTGGTTTTTACCACAGAGCGGGAGCCGACTCAGAGTCGTTTACGATTTACCGAGGTGAACCACGAATGTATGTGCTGATAGAATCGGCTCAGATGGGATCGGACTGTATTATCCTTTTAAAGTAAATATTTCAATCAGCAGAATCGCATCGCATGTATGATGTGCACAACGTTAATTACGTGCGTTTATTAATGAACGTTAACGTTAGCTTGTCAGAAGCTTTCTCAATGATGTCTGTTCCACTGCACTATTTTACACTAAAAACTACACTATTCCATAATGATCCAGATTGCATCATTCTAAATAGGTATCGGTATCAGTATCGGCGAGTGCAAAAATACATGTACTTGTACTCGTACTCGGTTGGGAAAAAATGGTATCGATGCATCCCTAGTCTTAAGTAATATTCTAATTTTCTGAGATAGTGAATTTGGGGTTTTCATTAGTTCTCAGTTATAATCATCAACATTAAAAGAAATAAACATTTGAAATATATCAGTCTGTGTGTAATGAATGAATATAATATACAAGTTTCACTTTTTGAATGGAATTACTGAAATAAATCAACTTTTTCATGATATTCTAATTTTATGACCAGCACCAGTATATATATATATATAGAGAGAGAGAGAGAGAGAGATGCTCGGAGTCAACTTGTCACGTGTTTTGCGAATTTCGGTTCGTAATCCAAAATTTGTTCGTACGTTAAGTTGAAAAAGATTGTTCGTAACCCGAAATGTTCGTAAGGTAAACCGTTCGTAACTCAGGGGTCGACTGTACAAATTAAACAAATAAATAAATCAACCTGTACTGTAATGGACGTGTGTGGAGTAAGACGTACCAAAAAACAAAGTGAGGAGGATGGTTAGAGAGGCACACTTCTTTAAACATCACATAGTTAAAGGACTTAACCATTATCCACAGACTACCTCCCCTACCTTGTGCCACAGCACTGATTTTAGGAACTGAGTTCACCCTGTGAATAAAAAAGACACAGTGATGTCACTGGTCCATACATAAACACATACAAACCCAACCTACCCTGTGAGAGAGGGTAAAATGACACTCAGCAGTGAATGTAGTAAATGTAAACAAAGCATGGATTGCTGATCTTCAGGAATATTCACATAACAGACTATAGAGTGTACACAGTGTGGTGCGAAAACAAAACTAAACTAAAAAAAAAACATCCAGTGAGCAGAAGTTATATATACAAGGGTTCTTCAAAAAGTCAAAATGTTCCCGCACTTTTTTAGCTCCGTTTAGTAAGAATGTCAAAAACAAATCACATCACTTTTCTACATACATAGTCACCTTCCTTTAATGCAATCAGCAATAAAGGTTTTTGGTTTTGCAGCGCTGCTTTCACATCATCATCACATGAAAATATTCCTCCCCTTAAAGCTTCTTTGAGCAGTTTAAAACTCTGGGAATCAGATGGTCCTGAATCCGGACAGTAAGCTCTCTCAGTCTCTCAGACACGACCAATTACTTGATCCCTCATATATGGTGAATCTAAAAAAAATCTAATCTGGAATACACCTTTAATGCAATTCCAGTCTATCAATACACACTCACACACTCAGCAATTACAGTACGAGTGTCCTAGGGAAAACCCAAACACTTGAAGTAAAGATCAGACCTGGGGCTGTGTGATACCCCAGTTACCAGCTGCACCACTGTGCAGAACCCATGATCATAGACATTAAATGACTAGACCATTAATTTACCGCATGTAACCCAGTAAACCGATTTTTTCTGTGACCTCCTGGATAAAAAAAATTCATAAGTGGGAGAATTATAATCATAATTGTTATTATTTGCACTGTTTATATTAATATTTTGTTATTATTTTTATTCTTTTATTTCTGTAACTGAGCTTTGGCAATACGAATGTCCTATTTTGTCATGCCAATAAAGCTTCTTTTGAGTTTGAGTTGAGAATACCTAATTGTTCCAAGTTTTCTCCATTTGGAGGTAACGGCTCTTACTGTGGTTCACTGTAGTACTCGAGCACATTCTGCTACTCGTTCCGACCTTTCTATTTGGATTCTATTCGGAACACATTTATGCTAATCAGGATTGGCAGTTTCCAAGCCTGGGTATGTTTAGTCTAATGAAAACAAACTAAATCGGGTTAATTGATTAGGGCAGGACCAGATGAATATTCTAAGATCTAATCACTTACATTATTTAATGCATACTGCTCTGATATAGAGTTACATATGGTGACTTTAATGAATGCAAACTTGCATAGGAAATAACAGTTTATTAAGATATTATTATTCCAATATCAAAGAGGCATATAATCAACCCTAACATTAGCTACATTACACAATGTTTATGGTTCTGCCACGGTATGGCAGTAATTTCAGTATTGAGATATTAAAATATTGTGATACTGATATCACTAGATCATATCATCCAGCACTCAAGTACATTCCATTATACGTATATAGCTCTACTAATGCAAAAGTTATATACTGCGTGTTTAATGAACGCACCACATATTCACAAATGCTTATATACTAAGTGCATAGTGGTATTATAATCACGGTACTGAATGATCATATCGTTCAGCCCTTAATGCATTTGGTTCTATTATAAAGGTTACATGTTATGACTTTAGTGCGCGAGCGCGAGCGCGCACACACACACGCACAGGCGCGCGCGCGCACACATACACGCTCGAGCAGAATGTAACACGAACGATACGATATAAGTTTATAACCGATAAAAATGTGCAGTTAGTACACACTCACATTTTCTGAACGGGCTTCTTCCGTTTCTTGCTGGCGTAAGTACCGCCACCACCTCCACCTCCACCTCCACCTCCACCTCCACCGCCGCCGCCGCCGCTCGATATGTTTGTGTTCATCTTCACTCACAGCGACTTATTCTGAAAACACCTCACAGATATCAAAGTTCCGCCTTAAACTCCGCTCACACCCAAAGTTTAGTCCAGTCCGAGCGCCCGTACATCCACAACCGAGCCGAACACCGAACCGACACTTCACCCTAAACTCGAGCCCAACTTTTCCGTCCTCAGCGAGTCCGGGCAATGGCGTGGTTACAGCTCATTCTCCTCCTCTCTCTCTCTCTCTCTCTCTCTCGCGCTGTCCGTGTACTTTCGCAAGCTGTCATTTTCTAAACCCCGCCCCCAGATTTCAGCAAATCAGCACCGTTACCAAACTCAGCCCCGGCCAATCAGAGACAATACTGAGAGAGAGAGCCACATTTCAACCAATCAGCAGCGAGTTTACCGTCTCAAAAAAAGAGAAGCAGGTAACTCTGCTCTTAATCTGATTGGCTAAACGAGATTTTGTAACACAAGCTCTTAAAGTAAAACGGAATTATTGTAGCCTTGATCAAAATATATAAATAAATAATAATAGTAATAATAATAATACTATTAACAATAGTAATACTGCTACTAACTGTATTTCTACTACTACTACTACTACTACTAACATTACTAATAATTATTATATCAAAAATAATAACACCTTATTACACTATAATAATAATAATACTATTAACAATAGTAATTCTGCTACTAACTGTACTTCTACTACTACTAACACTACTAATAATAATTATATCAATAATAATAACACCTTATTACACTATAATAATAATAATACTATTAACAATAGTAATACTGTTATTAACTGTACTTTTACTACTGATAACACTAACTACTATTAACACTACTAATAATAATAATTATAGCAATAATAATAACACCTTATTAACTATAATAATAATAATAATAATAATAATAATAATAATAATAATAATAATAATACAATTCACATTTTGTGGATGCTTAATCAAAAGCAACTTACAATTTTAATCAAGGTATAAATATAAATACCAATATAGAAATAATATTGATAATTATAATAATTATTTTATGAAATATATATATAAATAATTGAAATAATAATAATAATAATGAACAGCAATAGTAAATGTAACAACAATAATTCCAAAGTGTGTAAATAAAGTCTTAAATTAAAGAATGTAATGCTGAATAAGTGTTGAGTTTTAAAAAAATGTGCATTTCATATGTATTTTAGTGCAATTGCTGTTTTAGTTTAATTTTACAATTTTTTTTAATGATTTTTATAATGTTGAAATGAATTTAAAACATAATAAAAACAACAGCAGCAATAATAATAATAATAATAATACAACAATAATAATAACAATACAACAACAATAATAATAATAATACAATAATAATAATAAAAACAACAGCAGTCGATGTTATAATAATAATAATAATAATACAACAACAATAATAATAATAATAATAATACAATAATAATAATAAAAACAACAGCAGTCGATGTTATAATAATAATAATAATAATACAACAATAATAATAACAATACAACAATAATAATAATACAACAACAATAATAATAATAATAATACAATAATAATAATAAAAACAACAGCAGTCGATGTTATAATAATAATAATAATAATACAACAACAATAATAATAATAATAATGCAACAATAATAATAATAATAATAATACAACAATAATAATAATATAATAAAAATAATAACACAATAATAATACAACAATAATAATAACAATAATAATAATAATAATACAATAATAATAATAATAATAATATAATAATAATAATAAAAATAATAACACAATAATAATAATAATAATTAATAATAATAATAATAATAGAATTAGTATTAAGGTGTAGTAACGTTTTGGTATTAAGTTTATTTCCAACCTTGTTCAGGTCATTATATGTTCCAATTCTTGATTCTTCCAGTCATCCTGCCAAATAAAGAAAACACAAACTTAGTTTTTGCTGGCCGGCTGGTTTATTCTGTTTGGGCATTTCATTGTTGCCCCACATTTTCCAGTGACCTAAACATGACATGACATTTACCAGAAACTTGAAAATCTTCCTACTGAATAACAGACACAGTCACCAAAATCCAAAATAATAATTATTCATTCAGCCTGGATTAGATACGACCTGTGAGTCTGCAGTGTCACTGCAGTGCTGAGAATGATCCACCACCCAAATAATACCTGCTCTGTGGTGGTCCTGTGGGGGTCCTGACCATTGAAGAACAGATGAACTACAGTCAGTAATTGTAGAACTACAAAGTGGCTGATAAAATTGACAGTGAATGTAGAAACAAGGTGGTTTTAATGTTATGGCTGATCAGAAAGTTGAACCAGTGGCATATTTACCACTGTTACTGCACATATTTGTATAGTGATCACATGTACTCTGAGGAGCGAAAAGTGCCAAAGTACAAAATGGTCCAGTAAAAATACCGTTCCATATCAGTACGGTGGTACCAAAAAGAGTTGCTTGTGGAAAATCACTGTAATGATAGATGTTTTGGTTAAATAAAGTGTTAAATAATATACCACTGAGTCAAATGTTTATTTCACTGAGTTTTGGCCAGTAGACGTGGTATTACACTGCAAATTTTTATATAAAAATAAAAACCATTCTCTGTGTACAGTTTGAATTCCTTAAACAAGTCTAATGAGTAGCAGAACTGTTTTGCTGTATTGACCCCTGAAAGACAGTCCACATCCTGGTTGCAGTGGGTCCAGTTCTATTAGGGAACACTGGGTGCAAGGCAAGAATACCCTGGACTGGGTGGCAATCCACGCCAGGGCTTAGGCTATTTTAAGGGCATTTTTTTTATTTTAAGGCAGCTGTAGCCTAATGGTTAAGGTATTGGTCCAGTAATCAGAAGGTTGCCGGTTCAAGCCCCACCACTGCCAGGTTGCCACTGTTGGGCCCTTGAGCAAGGCTCTAAACCCTCAACTGCGTATACAATATACTGTCACAGTACTGTAAGTCGCTTTCTAGGGCAGCTGTAGCCTAGTGGTTAAGATACTGGACTAGTAATCAGAAGGTTGCTGGTTCAAGCCCCACCGCTGCCACTGTTGGGTCCTTAAGCAAGGTATTTAACCCTCAATTGCTTATACAATATACTGTCACAGTACTGCAAGCTGTAGCCTAGTGGTTAAGGTATTGGTCCAGTAATCAGAAGGTTTCTGGTTCAAGCCCCACCACTGCCAGGCTGCTACTGTTGGGTCCTTAACCCTCAATTGCTTATACAATATACTGTCACAGTACTGTAAGTCGCTTTCTAGGGCAGCTGTAGCCTAGTGGTTAAGGTATTGGTCCAGTAATCAGAAGGTTGCAGGTTCAAGCCCCACCACTGGCAGGCTGCTACTGTAATAAAGCAAGAGAGAGAGAGGATCAACACTAATGTGATTAAAGTGTTCTGTGCTGAAAGTGTCTGACCGAAACACAGTATCTGTCTGATGAACAAAGCTGATATCACATACACATGCCCTTAGGCTTTAGTAAATTTAACTCACCTGTCCTTAAACACACAAATGTGTGTGTGTGTGTGTGTGTGTGTGTCCGCATTACATTTTGCAGACGTGCTTAAAAGGGTGTCTGCAGTCAGCGGTTGTGTGAGTCAGGTCTTTGAGTCTTCACCTGAGGCGTTGTCTCCTCACACACTGTTCATATAGCCAACAGCCAGAAAACACACACACACACACACACACACACACACACACATACACACATACACACACACACATATACACACACACACAGAAAGTGAAGGAGGGAGGGAAAGCTCGACAATTGAAAAGAAAAACACCTTTGTCTTCTCACCATTAGTGTCTATTGGTCAAAAGTTTACACATACTTTACACATAATTCTACACTACTTTACTGTAACTTTACACACATTTCTACACCACATTACTGTAACTTTACACACAATTCTACACCAATCTTCTGTAACTTTACACACATTTCTACACCAGTCTACTCTTACTTTACACACATTTCTACACTTTGCTGTAACTTTACACACATTTCTACCCCAGTGTACTGTAAACTCACACACAATTCTACACCATTTCACTGTTATGTTAAACACATTTCTACACCACTCTACTGTAACTTTACACACATTTCTACACCACTCTACTGTAACTTAAACACATTTCTACACAACTTTACTGTAGCTTTACACACATTTCTACACCACTCTACTGTAACTTTACACACATTTCTACGCCATTCTACTCTTACTTTACACACATTTCTTCCCCAGTGTACTGTAACTGTACACACATTTCTACACCACTCTACTGTAACTTTACACACATTTCTACACTACTCTAATGTAATTTTACACACATTTCTACACTACTTTACAGTAACTTTACACACATTTCTACACTACTTTACAGTAACTTTACACACATTTCTACATTACTTTACAGTAACTTTACACACATTTCTACACTACTCTAATGTAACTTTACACACATTTCTACCCAAGTGTACTGTAACTTTACACACATTTCTACATCGCTGCTGAAACATTGGTGGAACTGTTTACAGTCAAGCAAGCTTTGCAGCACTATGTGCAGAGAGGCTGCTGTCTGCTTTTATACAGTGAATAAAAAATAAGGTCTATAAAACAGGAAGAAAAAAAACCGCCAGTCCCTAAGCAATGTACAGTTAAGGGCCTTGCTCAAGGACCCAACACTGGCAACCTGGCAGTGGTGGGGCTTGAACCAGTGACCTTTCTGTTACTAGTCCAGTACCTTAACCACAAGTCGCTCTATTTTATATAATTTTTTCCACTTTTTCCCCAATTTTCTCCCTAATCTAGTCGTGTCCAATTACCCTGAACACTCTCAACTGACATACGCCCCCTCCTGCACGTACAGTCAGTACAGACTGCATTTTTCACCTGCACGAGTCGAGTTCATACACTTGACAGGCACTGTGCACGGAGGGCCACACCCCCATCAGCATTATTCCTCAGCCATGTGCAGGCGGCCGCAGTCGCACCAGTTATGAGGACCTATGATCCGACTTTCTTACCCTCTAACCCTGAACAACAGCCAATCGTTGTTCATGCTGCCGCCCGGGCCAGTCGGAAGGCATAGCTGAGATTCGATACGATGTATTCGAAACCCCAACTCTGGTGCGCTAGCGTACTTTACGAACAAGCTCATGTTCAGGTGTCCAAATACTTTCGGCAATATAGTGTGTGTGTGTGTGTATCTGGGAAACACCATAAATCAAAATGAGCATGATTTAATAAGTCTGAAGGTAATGTCACTGGGCAGTTGCAGACTTGTAGGCTCTAAAGCTGGGGGGGGGGGGGGGGGGGGGTCTGTTTAGGCAAAATGAAAAGAGAATAAAAACCTTTGTGGTGCTGTGGTGACTCATGCAAGTGGGATTTTTAAACAGAACCCCTGTAAAACTCCAATCGAACATTTTAATGATTCAGAGCCCGGCGTTGCCCAGGGTTATCTTTATGTGTAAAGATTTGTTTTTGATTTAACAGAGATATTCCGCTCGGCATCCATCTAAAAGCACATCAAGTACCGACAACCCTCAAAAACAGAAGAAACATGAAATCTCTCCACCGCTATGTGGGCGTATGCTGACCGAAACCTTCTCCCAGAATAAGGGCTCTCAGTTTTGGCTCCGGCATGACTCGATGATTTGACATGAAAAAGGACTTCCCATTACATGCCTCATCCTTTGGTTTAGGTACAAACAAGACGGAGAAATGAAACAGACAGTGAAAGAAAAAAAAGACTGGTTCGCTCAGCCTGAAATTAAATCAGGAACTGGATTCTGGTTACATGGTAGCTATGGTCATGAATAATAATATGCTTAAAACCCTCACCACAAAACATTTCCTTTTACTGAGGACCTTCAACTTCTTTCTCTGAGTGCTTACAGCATTCCGTGCTTTGGCAATATGAGAATTTTGGGGTGGGGGTGTTAAGAGATCACCCGAACACAGTCATACATATGAATCAAAAACAAAAGAAGATGTTTTTCCATTTTACCCACAGTAACCAGCACTGATTTAATTCAAACTATAAATTAAAACACATTCCACAAGCATCTATTAGATGCTCCACTTTGTAGTTCTATAATTACTGCCTGTAGCCCATCTGTTTCTCTGCATGCTTTGGAGCCCCCTTTTTATGCTGTTCTTCAATGGTCAGGACCCCCACAGAGCGGGTATTGTTTGGGTGGTGGATCATTTTCAGCACTGCAGTGACACTGACATGGTGGTGGTAGGTTAGTGTGTGTTGTGCTGGTATTAGTGGATCAGACACTGTCACTGTTGGACTGAGAATAGTCCACCAACCAAAAATATCCAGCCAACAGCGCCCTGCAGGCAGCATGAAGGACTAGAAGATGACCGACTCAAACAGCAGCAATAGATGAGCGATCGTCTCTGACTTTACATCTACAAGGTGGACCAACTAGGTAGGAGTGTTTAATAGAGTGGACAGTGAGTGGACACAGCTGTGTCTGATCCAATCATACCAGCACAACACACACTAACACACCACCACCATGTCATTGTCACTGCAGTGCTAAGAATGATCCCCCACCTAAATAATACCTGCTCTGTGGTGGTCCTGTGGGGGTCCTGACCATTGAAGAACAGCATGAAAGGGGGCTAACAAAGCATGCAGAGAAACAGATGGACAACAGTCAGTAATTGTAGAATTACAAAGTGCTTCTATATGGTAAGTGGAGCTGATAAAATGGAATGTAGAAAGAAGGAGGTGGTTTTAATGTTATGGCTGATCAGTGTACACTGTATCATCAATCATCAATCAAAAGAATAAAACCAAATTTAATGTAGCCAATAATTGTCATGTTAGATTTAGACTAAAACACAGTTTTAGACTGAGTCAAAAATATATGACTCCACGTTCAGATCATCCTAGCAAACACACAAGCTTATGTGACTTGTGGTTGAAATGATTGGGGGGGGCCTGAAACACAGCCAGCCAATCAAAAAACTGTTCCACAGCTCATTCAAAGATAAACATCTTTTAAGATCTTTAGAACAGTAAGCCAATACACTGATCAGCCATAACATTAAAACCACCTCCTTGTTTCTACACTCACTGTCCAATTTTATCAGCTCCACTTACCATACAGAAGCACTTTGTAGTTCTACAATTACTGACTGTAGTCCTTCTGTTTTTCTGCATGCTTTGTTGGCCCCCTTTCTCCCTGTTCTTCAATGGTTAGGACTCTCCCAGGACCACTACAGAGCAGGTATTATTTAGGTGGTGGATCATTTTCAGCACTGCAGTGACACTGACATGGTGGTGGTGTGTTAGTGTGTGTTGTGCTTGTAAGTGGATCAGTTTTTAAACACCTCACTGTCACTGCTGGACTGAGAATAGTCCACCAACCAAATATATCCAGCCAACAGCGCCCCATGGGCAGCGCCCTGTGACCGCTGATGAAGGTCTAGAAGATGACCGACTCAAACAGCAGCAATAGATGAGCGATCTTCTCTGACTATCCTTCTACAAGGTGGACCAACTAGGTAAGAGTGTCTAATAGAGTGGACAGTGAGTGGGCACGGTATTTAAAAACTGCAGCAGCGCTGCTGTGTCTGATCCACTCATACCAGCACAACACACACTAACACACCACCACCATGTCAGTGTCACTGCAGTACTGAGAATGATCCACCATCTAAATAATACCTGCTCTGTAGTGGTCCTGTGGGGGTCCTGACTATTAAAGAACAGGGTAAAGATGGACTACAGTCAGTAATTGTAGAACTACAAAGTGCTCCTATATGGTAAGTGGAGCTGATAAAATGGCCAGCAAAGCCCACACAATCTTACTTAAAGCTGGTTATTTTTTAGTGTTATTTTGTTAACACTAACTCAGGGCATGGATGTCTTCTATTATCATCTTGGATTCAACAAACACAAAACACAGAAGCAAAACTCTCAGAGAGCTCATTCAAACATACAGTCATATACCTTTGGTACCATACAAGTAACATCCATGTGTCAGGTTGGGTTCAGAATGAGGTCTGGTTTGAAACTGAGATGCATTTGAGAAGGTGGCTAGACATCTTTATGTGTTCGACAGGCTGCAAAAGAGGTCTCTTGTGTTTCAGTACCGCCTTTAAAATGGCATTTCTTATAAATACTAGGATCTGAGTCTAATCCACTCTCGTCTCTGAATCAACGAAGACACAGACGATAAATTCAAAGTGCTGACATGGCTCATTCAAACGCTTGAGTGGAATTTCTTATCAAAAACTGCCATCACTTTTATTATTATTTTTATTTGATTTCTGAGAGCTAAATCTTGTAGGCAGATAAATGTCTGTATGTTTATAGTTCATCAAACACGCGACAATGCCAAGGCCTTACAGCTCACACATTCACCCCCTCTTCACCAAACCCGCTTTCATTTTAATACTAGGTTTAAAAGTAGTCGTGTTTTGGGGTTCAAATTTTAACGTTTATCAGTTAGTACCGTCCAGGGCTCATTCAACCACATATACACTCTCAAAAGTGCCAAATATTAGTTACACTGGACTGGGTTAGGGTTAGGGTTTAAGATATTAAAATATCTTGAAGTTTAGATAAAGTTAGGAGACGACTGGACATCTGTGCACCTTTATGACTATTTTGTTTCTGTGATACAGATCTATCCAATCTGAAGCTCATCAAAACACACACACACACACACACACACACCTGTTCAACCTAAAATTGGAATTCATGTCTCACAGTAGGTCACAATGAGGTTGGTTTTGTGGGTCAGATGAATTTAGGTGGCAGATAAATCTAACTCATACCAGCCCCGTTTCTGGACTGCTTTGCTGGGGGGGAGGGGGGGGGGCAGTAAAACATAATGGGTGGGCATGTCGTTAGTCACATTTTTTAAAAGCCAGAAATTTATTCAGGGCTTGATTAATTAATTGATTTATTGATTTATTTATTCATTGTGAGCACAGGCAGCTAACACTAGTGGTGTCTGACTTGGCATGGAGAGTTCCGATGCTCACGTGCCCATTAACCAGCATTAACTTCTCCAGCAATCTGAGCTACAGTAGCTCGTCTGTTGGATCAGACCACACGCACCCATGACCCCGTCGCCAGTTTACCGCTGTTCCTTTATTGGGCCACCCCACAAGAGCTGCAGTTTTGGAGATGCTCTGATCTGACCCTTGGCAAACTCACTCAAATCCTTATGCTTGCCCATTTTTCCTGCTTGTAACACATCAACTTTATGGATAAAATGTTCCCACCCACAAACAGGTGCCCGTGATGAAGAGATAATCAGTGTTATTCACTTCACCTGTCAGTGGTCATAATGTTATGCCTAGTCGGTGTAATTCTGTACCCATATTTTGCATTGGTTTAATTAACACAGGATGAAGTCAAGTCTTTCATGTTCCCAAATCTTGCCAATCACTAGCTTTAAAAATGATTCAAGTTTTATGAGATGTTCTGGAAGTAAAAATCTCACCCTACATTTAACTGGAAGATTTTGTTCTTCAATAATGTTTGAACATTCCAAAAACAAACCAGTCAGGATGTGTATGAGGGCATTCCAAAAAGGATTCAAGCTGTTTTGAAGTCAAAAAGTCACTCTAGCTACTTGTTTCTGTTGCATGTTACTGCGTATAACATATAACATGTGCACCAAGTTAGAGTCGACTTTAAACGATTGCTTTAATGGAAGAACTGATTCAGGCGAGTGTTTGGGATCTAGATGTCAACACTGATTTGGTGTTTTAAACACACACTACAGTGAGTCAGCTATGAAAAAAACAACTGTGTGGATTAGGTCAGGCCTGAAATGTAAACATTACTCAATAGTTTTTATCCTAACAGTGTATTGAGAGAGAGAGAGAGAGAGAGAGAGAGAGAGAGAGAGAGAGAGAGAGAGAGAGAGAGAGAGAGAGAGAGAGGTATGAACCATTTTGTGGGTTGGCTTGCGGAGGTGTGCTATATTTACTTTGTTACATTTTTAAATGTGGATTAGCCATAACACTATGACCACCTCCTTGTTTCTACACTCACTGTCCATTTTATCAGCTCCACTTACCATATAGAAGCATTTTGTAGTTCTACAATTACTGACTGTTGTCGTTTCACCTGGTTCGTCAATGGTTAAAACCCCCACAGGACCACCACAGAGCAGGCATTATTTAGGTATTATTTATACCTAGTTGGTCCACCTTGTAGATGTAAAGTCAGAGACGATCGCTCATCTATTGCTGCTGTTTGAGTCGGTCATCTTCTAGACCTTCATCAGTGGGCACAGGACGCTGCCCATGGGGTGCTGTTGGCTGGATATTTTTGGTTGGTGGACTATTCTCAGTCCAGCAGTGAAAACTTCATCAGCATTGCTGTGTCTGATCCACTCATACCAGCACAACACACACTAACACACCACCACCATGTCAGTGTCACTGCGGTGCTGAGAATGATCCACTACCTAAATAATACCTGCTCTGTGGTGGTCCTGATCATCGAAGAACAGCATGAAAGGGGGCTAACAAAGCATGCAAAGACACAGATGGACTACAGTCAGTAATTGTAGAACTACAAAGAGCTTCTATATGGTCAATGGAGCAGATAAAATGGACAGTGAGTGCAGAAACAAGGAGGTAGTTTTAATGTTATGGTTGATCAGTGTCTTGCCTCACCTTCGACTGATCTCCCCCATGTCTGTTTTGGCCTCCCCACTCTGCGATTCCCCTGTGGGTTCCAGTCCAGAGCTTGTCTTGTGACGTTACCGGCCGGTTTGGAGATCTTCTCAGGCCACCTGATGTTGAGAATCTGGCGCAGGCATCTGTTACTGAAGGTCTGAAGCTTGTTGGTGATGGTGTTTGTCACTCGCCACGTCTCGGACCTGTACGCAAACACAGTCATGGACACTTTTGTATCTCACTCACTTGATTTCACCTCACTTGAACGTCTTTGAACTGTGGGAGGAAACCGGAGCTCCCAGAGGAAACCCACACAGATATGAAAAGAACTTTCAAACTCCACACAGCTGTTCACCTGTTAGAATAAAGCACTTGGTTGGTGCAGTGGTTAAGATGGCTAGCCACTATTGTTGAAATCTGGCAACCGGGGTGTCTGCACAGACGTGATCGACTAATGTCTGTGGAAAGGTGGCTGAAACAGCCTAGTCATGGGAGTGCATTCTCAGTGCTGATCTTCAGCCCGGATAGAAATAGGGGGGTTACGTCCGGAAGGGCATTCAGCTTAAAAACCGTGCCAAGTCTGGTATGTGCGCCAGATCCTGATCCGCCACGGCGACCCCTTAACACTGGAGCAATTTAAAAAGGCAGCTATCGAAAAGCAAAAGCAGTAGCTATCAAATAAAAGTACTTTGCTATTTCTAAGCCGTTGCCATAACAGCGCATTTGTTTAACTGCAAACAGCAGCTTTTACGCTCAGCTGCTCCAGTTCTGCCGAAAATGTTCTGGTGCTTCAATTACCAGAAAAAAATTACAGCTCCTTAAATAACGCTCTGGGAAGATTCTGGCACGATGTCCAACCTCAACGTATCTGCATCTGTATCATTAAGTGTGTGTGTGTGTGCACATCTGTGTGTTAAACAGGTTAAAAGATATAAAACGTTTACAAGAATCAGGATTTGCATAATTTTTAACATGTATTAGCATTATAATACAACCCCGAATCAGAAAAAAGTTGGGACGGGGGACGTGAAAAAACTAAATGATGATGTGATTCCAAACAGGTGATTGTAATCATGGTTTAATACAAAAGCAGCATCCAGAAAAGGCAATGTACCTTAAAGAACGATTGGAAGGAATTTGCATATTTCTCCCTCTACAGTGCATAATATCATTAATCGATTCAAGGTATCGGGAGGAATTTCAGTGCGTAAAGGCCAAGGGTGCAAGCCTGAACATCCGTGATCTTCAGTCCCTCAGACGGCACTGCATCAAGAACCGCCACTCAACAATAGCTGATATAACCACATGGGTGAGGGATTACTTTGGCAAACCTTTGTCAAGCACTACAATACAGGGTTACATGCACAAATGCCACTTAAAACTTTACAGTGCAAAAAAGAAGCCTTATGTTAACCATGTCCAGGAGCGGCGTCGACTTCTCTGGGCTCGGAGGCATCTAGGATGGACCATCATACAGTGGAAACGTGTATTGTGGTCAGATGAATCAGCATTCCATACCAGCATTCCTTTTTTGGGAAAAATGGACACTGTGTGCACCAGACCAAAGACGAAAAGACGGCTGTGTCAGTGCCCTTGGCAAAGGTCATTTACACTTCTGTGATGGCAGCATTAATGCAGAAAAGTACATTGAGATCTTAGCGCAACATGTGCCGCCTTCAAGACGTCGTATTTCCAGGGACGTCCACATGCAAAGGCATGGCTGCGGAAGAAGAGGGTACAGGTACTGGACTGGCCTGCCTGCAGTCCTGACCTGTCCTCAATACAGAACGTGTGGAGACAAAATAAAAGCTGAAACACTAAATCGCTTGGTATCCTCGGTGCCAAAACGTCTTTTAAGTGTGGTGAAAAGGTATGGCAACATTACAAAGTGGTAAATGCTTTACTGTCCCAACTTTTTTGGGAATGTGTTGCAGGCCTGAAATGCAGGAATGGATGTTTATTAATAAATGAATTGAAGTTGAGCAGATAAAACATGAAATATCTCAGGTTCATCCTGTCTGCATTGAAAAAAAAAGTCAAAGTAAATGTAAGCCCCAACTTTTTCTGATTTGGGGTTGTACATTAATTACTGATTTAACTATTTTTTCCCAGATACCCAAGTGCATTCTTATGCCAGAAGAACGTAGTTTTATTTTTAAAGAACCTAGCAGCGGGTGTGCACGTTTAATGACACGACCGCCATCCTAAAAAGTGCAGTTAAAGAATTACAGCATGGAAGGGTGTTAGAAAAAGGATCTTTATAGGTTTGGGCACAGACTGGGGTTTTTACTTTTACATCTTAACAGTCCTGACATGATTTTATACACCATATACAAGGGAAAAATATTCATCATATTCGGAAAGCAGCTGTGTGTAATTCAGAAGAACGTCATGTTATTATCTGATCTGTGTTTTATAGTTTTTCATGCGCGTCTCATTTACAAGGGCAATAATAAAGGCTGTAAAGTACGGTGAATGCTTTAAATCAGAAGATTAAATCTCAAAACATTTATAGTAACATGCTGCTAAAGCCGGTCAATATCTCAGCTCAATATCCAATATCTCAATATCACAATATTACATGGTTATTTCTAGAAATTACAAATTACTTACATTAATACCTGTTCTAAAAAACTAACGTTATGTCAAGTCTAAAGGTTCTCAGTTTTATCAACATTGGTAAGATTAGCACAAACACAAATACGCCAAAAGTGTGTTGACCTTTATTAGCCAGGCAAAGAGCACTAGGTACAAGAGCAGCATCCAGGAAAGGCTGAGTCATTGATGAGCAAAGATGACCAAAGGAGGAGAAAATGTACCTCAAAGAAAGATTAAAAGGGATTTGCATATTCCTCCCTCTACAGTGCATAATATCATTAAACAATTTAAGGAATCGGGAGGAAGTTTAGTGCGTAAAGACCAAGGGCGCAAGGGTGCTGATATAACCACATGGGTGAGGGATTACTTTGGCAAACCTTGGTCAAGCACTACAATACAGAGTTACATGCACACTTACATGCCACTTAAATCTTTACTGTGCAAAAAAAGAAGCCTCATGTTGACCATGTCCAAAAGTGGCGTCGACTTCTCTGGGCTCCGAGGAATCTAGGATGGACCATCACACAGTGGAAACGCGTATTGTGGTCAGATGAATCAGCATTCCAGGTCTGCGACGAAAAGGACCATCCAGACTGTTATCAGGTCCAAAAACAAGTCCAAAAGCCAGGGTGTGTCATGGTATGAGGTTGTGTCAGTGCCCTTGGGAAAGGTCATTTACTCTTCTGTGATGGCGGCATTAATGCAGAAAAGTACATTGAGATCTTAGAGCAACATGTGCCGCCTTGAAGACGTCAAACCACACGCTGCACACATTACAAAGGCATGGCTGGGGAAGAAGAGGGTACGGGTACTGGACTGGCCTGCCTGCAGTCCTGTCCCCAATAGAGAATGAATGGAGAATTTTGAAACGAACGACGACCCCGTATTGTTGCACATCTTAAGACGTATTTGCAGGAAGAATGGGATAAAATAAAGTTATTAAGCTAGATGTAAAACTAGGGGACCTATAATTTTTCATTCTAAGAGGTGTCTGTATAATTGTAGCAAAGCAGAGCAGATGCGTTTTCAATCCCCACTGTTAAATATGGTGGTGGTAGCATCATAGTGTGGCTGTGTAGCAGTAGGGACTTGTAATCTGATCAGGATTTCATAGGAAGTGAATGAGTATATGTGAATATGTGATCCCATGCCAACCCTTTCTAGTGTCCAGTGTTTTTTGGGACATACTTCATTCACCCACTGCTGAATACAAAGGAATGAACAGACCTAAATGAGGGCAGGATGGTGGTGCAGCTGGTGTAGTGGGTGTCAAAGAGTAACATCGACCCTAAGGACCTGGGTTTGATTCTTGCTTTCAGGTTTGCCTGTATCTACATGGGAAGAACATACCAAACCATTCACATAGAAGAAAAGCTTCTTTTAGACCTAACTTCAGTGAAACAGTCTTTGTTCTATTTTTATTGCTATAATTTATGGCGCAGGGTGAGGTCACCGGCTCAGGCCGACCCAGCGGCTTATCCCGAACGTAGGTCCTGGGACAGCTTGTGCTTGCCTCAATCATTTGTGGTCCAGGGCCTAGTGGTTGAGAAACCCTAAACTGACTGGTGTGTTTGCTAAATGAGCGAAGTTGGGCAAACCAGGATTTAAGTGCTGCGCTGTAGGCAAAATGTGTGTGTGTGTGTGTGTGTTTGAGAGTGTGTGTGTGTGTGTTTGAGAGTGTGTGTACTTTTCAAGGTGAAACTTGGCAGCAGTTGAAGATTTTATGTGTTTCCTTAGTGAACGCACTGCAGCTTTATAAGCAACCGTCAATCATGTTTATGGTGCCAATCGACACATCAATTTTTTTTGAAGACGTGCACAATACTACACTCACTGTCCATTTTATCAGCTCCACTTACCATATAGGAGCACTTTGTAGTTCTACAATTACTGACTGTAGTCCATCTGTTTCTCTACATACATTTTTAGCCTGCTTTCACCCTGTTCTTCAATGGTCAGGACCCCCACAGGACCACTACAGAGCAGGTATTATTTAGGTGGTGGATCATTCTCAGCACTGCAGTGACACTGACATACATGGTGGTGGTGTGTTAGTGTGTGTTGTGCTGGTATGAGTGGATAAGACACAGCAGCGCTGCTGGAGTTTTTAAACACCTCAGTGTCACTGCTGGACTGAGAATAGTCCACCAAGCAAAAATATCCAGCCACTGATGAAGGTCTAGAAGATGACCAACTCAAACAGCATCAGTAGATGAGCGATCGTCTCTGACTTTACATCTACAAGGTGGACCGACTAGTTAGGAGTGTCTAATAGAGTGGACAGTGAGTGGACACGGTATTTAAAAACTCCAGCAGCACTGCTGTGTCTGATCCACTCATAGACAACACGCACTAACACACCACCACCATGTCAGTGTCACTGCAGTACTGAGAATGATCCACCACCCAAATAATACCTGCTCTGTAGTGGTCCTGTGGGGTCCTGACCATTGAAGAACAGGGTGAAAGCAGGCTAAAAAGGTATGTAGAGAAACAGATGGACTACAGTCAGTAATTGTAGAAGTACAAAGTGCTTCTATATGGTAAGGTGGTCATAATGTTATGGCTGATCGGTGTGTGTGTGTGTGTGTATATATATACAGTATATATATACATATACGCTTCCTCTTCACTAATGCCGACCCCCACTCTGATATGAAGAGAACGAAGCTAACCCATGCCCCCTCCGAAACGGCCATATGCATTTTGTCACCCACACTAGGCGAGTACATATATGCGAATCAGCCTTGTGTATGGAGACACACACCCTGATCCACACTCTTTCCCTGCCTCTGTGCGGGGTCGTAGTGCATCAGTTACAAGCAGTCCCTATCCGGCTTAATACCCCACCCCTATATGAACAACAGGCCAATCGTTGTTCATGTGGCCGCTCAGATGTATTCGAAATCCCAGCTCTGGTGCACTACTGCTATTTTTACTTTAGATCAGCCAGTCTACCATGTGAGGATCCTGGATTAGTTGTTAATTTACTGATAAAAATGAAAAGATGGTGTCACTACAGTACAGTGACTCTACACGTGTGTTTGTTTGTGTATGGCTGATCAGTTTGGTTTCAGTTGGACTTGCCCCAGTAATCCCCAAGGCTGGAAATACCCTAAGAGCAACAACACTGAGACAGATACCACACAGCCCCACCTACTGGATATAGCCAGAAAATACACAAACAAACCCATATATCTTCTTATCACTCTCTCTTCTCACTTCTCTTTATCTTATATTCTTTCCTTTATCTCTAAATAATATTATTTAGTCCATATTTTGCTTAAACATGGCTAATAATTTTGTAATACACCAATCAGCCATAACATTAAAACCACCTCCTTGTTTCTACAATTACTGACTGTAGTCCATCTGTTTCTCTGCATGCTTTGTTAGCCCCCTTTCATGCTGTTCTTCAATGGTCAGGACTCTCCCAGGACCTCTACAGAGCAGGTATTATTTGGGTGGAGGATCATTCTCAGCACTGCAGTGACACTGACATATATGGTGGTGGTGTGTTAGTGTGTGTTGTGCTGGTATGAGTGGATCAGACACAGCAGCACTCAGTGTCACTGCTGGACTGAGAATAGTCCACCAACCTAAAATATCCAGCCAACAGCGCCCCGTGGGCAGCGTCCTGTGACCGCTGATGAAGGTCTTAGAAGATGACCGACTCAAACAACAGCAATAGATGAGCGATCGTCTCCGACTTAACATCTACAAGGTGGACCAACTAGGTGTGAACAGTGAATGGACACGACACGGTATTCAAAAACTCCAGCAGCATTGCTGTGTCTGATCCAGTCATCCCAGCACAACACACACGAACACACCTAAATAATACCTGCTCTGTGGTGGTCCTGTGGGGGTCCTGACCATTGAAGAACAGGGTGAAAGCAGGCTAAAAAGGTATGTAGAGAAACATATGGACTACAGTCAGTAATTGTAGAACTACAAAGTGATTCTATATGTTATGGCTGATCAGTGTACATCTAGTGTCTGCCTCTGTACATGATCTCTACAGCTTCTAGAGCTTCTACAGACTTTGTTGGACCATAACGTCTCATTGCTTGTCCTCAAATGACTTCCTCTGCTGCTTTTTTTTCCTTTTAAACCAAACCACAGCGCTCGGTTCCATTCGTTTTTTGGAAAACGGCAGTAGAATATTAAGATGTGCATGTGTGCGTGCGTTTGCTAATAGTCGTATAAAGATTACTGACTGAAAATTAAATGTAAGCTTTGCGGCAACATATTGAGGAAGGTCCTTTCCTGCTCTAGTTTGACTGGCGCCCAACACAGGGCACACACACACACACACACTCACCTATAGGACAATTCAGTGTCTCCAATTAATCCGTTAAACTCCACACAGAACGGACCCGGACCGCCCCACCTGGGGATCGAACCCAGGACCTTCTTGCTGTGAGGCAACGGTGCTACCCACTTAGCCGTCGTGCCGCCCCTCAATGCTACCGAACAGCCTAAAAAGAGATCTGAACAGTACCAGTCCCAGTGTTTGATGTGTGTGTGTGTGTGTGTGTGGGTTGACACAATTAGTCCCTTGTATAAACTTTACCTCAGCATCAGGTCACACACACACACACACACACACACACTCTCTATCCATTGTAAGTCTGGAAAAGGAAGGGGGGGGGGCGATGGAGCCTATCGCAGCTTTTCAATGGGCGCAGGGCACACAGTAACACCCTGGACGGGGCGCCAGTTCATCACAGGGCAGAGACACACACACACACACACACACACACACACATACACCTATAGGGCAATTCAGTGTCTCCAATTAACCCGACTGCATGTTTTTAGACTGTGGGAGACCAAGCGAACTCCACACCGAAAGGACCAGGACCTCCCTACCTGGGGATCGAACCCAGGACCTTCTTACTGTGAGGCTACCGTGCCACCCCACAACGCTACCGAACAGCCTAAAAAGAAATCTGAACAGGATCAGTGCCAGACTTCACAGTACCAGCGCCAGTGTTTGGTGTGTGTGTGTGTGTGTGGGCTGACACAAGTAGTCCTGTATAAACTTTACCTCAGCATCAGGTCTCACACTCACACACACACACTCACACACACCCTCTCTAACCGTTGTAAGTCTGGAACACAGGTATTTCCATTTTCCCTCAAATTAGTGGTGAATTTTAATGAAAGACTAAAACGGTGAAATAAAGCTGCTGTGGGAGAGACTAAAAAAGAGGGAAAGGAAGAAAAAAAAGGGGGTCGAAGGGTTCAGACTTCAGTTTTGCCAATTTTGGTTGTTTTTTTTATTGAACTTCAGATATGATTTGCTTACTGTCATCTGAACAAAGCATGCCATGGAACGACCAGCTCACTGACTTAATTGTGGTCTGAAAATACATGAGACAGTGGAATTCACATTAAATCGCTAAAAGAACTGTGTATCATTTGTTTAAACAGGTTATAGAAAGTGTGTGTGTGTGTGTGTGTGTGTGTGTAAAGACATTCCATTTACTTTATTCACTCTTTTTCTCCCAGTCTAGTCATTTCCAAATCCCCTGACTGTAATATCTGTTGCTTGCGCCCCCATGCCCTGACCGAGAAGAGCTACGGTCTCTGGCTGCTTTGATTTACCTGATAGCTGTCTCACGTTCCTCATCGATCATCCTCCCTGTGTGCAATGACAAGCCCTGTTGACCTCCGTCCTCCCTCAGACTCGGTCAGCTCTGTATACTGAATGTTCAGCCAGGTCCATTTTCACAGCTGAGAGTACATGGCAGGAATACACTGTGGAAAATTGGGCTTGGCAATAACACACTCATTAAGACTTGTTAGGCAGGTCAAGAACTGTCATTAGGAATTTCAGAGCATGCTGAATTGTATGGTTTTTTTGCACCTCGTGCTAACACAATCAATTACAGCTGACCGAGGGTCTAAAATCTGAAACTAATTAAGGTCTACAGGGTAGAGAAAGGCTTGGTTGTGGTTTCAGCTGTCCAAAAATGTCATCGAATAAATGACAGTTAAGGGAAATTTTGGAACTGAGTCCTTGATGAGCAATGATGGCCAGAGGATCTCCAGTTTGTCAACAAATGTGTGAGAAAATGATTGAAATGTTTAAAAACAACGTACCTCAAAGAAATATTTAAAGGGATTTGCATATTTCTCCCTCTACAGTGCATAATATCATTAAACGATTCAAGGAATCGGGAGGAATTTCAGTGCGTAAAGGCCCGTGATCTTCGATCCCTCAGACGGCACTGCATCAAGAACCGCTTCTCAACAATAGTCGATATAACCACATGGGTGAGGGATTACTTTGGCAAACCTTCGTCAAGCACTACAATACAGAGTTACATGCACAAATGCCACTTAAAACTTTACCGTGCAAAAAAGAAGCCTTATGTTAACCATGTCCACAAGCGGCTTCGACTTCTCTGGGCTCTGAGGTATCTAGGATGGACCATCACACAGTCCATCAAACATGTATTGTGGTCAGATGAATCAGCATTCCAGGTCTTTTTTGGAAAAAATAGACGCCGTATGCTCCGGACCAAAGACGAAAAGAACCATCCAGACTGTCTGTTATCAGGAACATGTCCAAGAGCCAGGGTGTGTCATGGTATGGGGGTGTGTCAGTGCCCTCGGTAAAGGTAATTTACACTTCTGTGATTCAGCATTAATGCAGAAAAGTACATTGAGATCTTAGAGCGACATATGCTGCCTTCAAGACGTCGTCTTTTCCAGAGACGACCACATGCCGCACACATTACAAAGGCACGGCTGCGGAAGGAGAGGGTACGGGTACTGGACTGGCCTGCCTGCAGTCCTGACCTGTCCCCAATAGAGAATGTGTGGAGAATTTTAAAACAAACAATGCGACAACGACGACCCCGTACTGTTGCACATCTTAAGACGTGTTTGCAGGACGAATGGGACAAAATAAAACCTGAAACACTAAATCACTCAGTATCCTCGGTGCCAAAACATCTTTTAAGTGTGGTGAAAAGGAATAGCAACATTACAAAGTGGTAAATGCTTTACTGTCCCAAGTTTTTTTGGAATGTGTTGCAGGCCTGAAATGCAGGAATGGATGTTTATTAATAAATGAAATATCTCAGGTTCATACTGTCTGCAATTAAATAAAAGTCAAAGTAAATGTAAGGAACACTGCATTTTAATTGTATGTGCATTTTCCATACCGTCCCAACTTTTTCTGATTTGGGGTTGTATCGTGTAGTGTGTTGTATACAGCATGTAGTGTGTATGTGTATATGGTGTAGTGTGAAGTAATGTGTTCTTCTATCAGTTCCACAGTTCATGCTCCACATGTTTCACATGTTTTGTGTTGTGTGTTTGATCATTCTTCAACTATTAAATTAATGCCCAAGTCTCTCTCTCTCTCTCTCTCTTTTTGTGTGAAGTGTTATGAGCACTTCATGTCCCTGACATTCTCAGATGTCAATGTCAGGAGTGCGTCCCCCTGAGTGTGTGTGTGTGTGTGTGTGTGTGTGTGTGTTATTTTTAGTGGCTCTGTTCTTGGCTGATTTTAATTTCCATCATCTGCTGTTGATTACATTCTGCTGATGTAGCTTAAACCCGAACCCTCCCCTCAGCCCCCTCGGTCGCTCCCTCTTTCCCTTTATTCTCTCGTTCTGCTTTTTTCAGTACTCTGTTTCATCAACAGCACAGTACCATATAGGAGAACTTTGTAGTTCTACAATTACTGACTGTAGTCCATCTGTTCTTCAATGGTCAGGAAAACTACAGAGCAGGTATTATTTAGGTGGTGGATCATTCTCAGCACTGCAGTGACACTGACACGGTGGTGGTGTGTTAGTGTGTGTTGTGCTGGTATGAGTGGATCGTGTCCACTCACTGTCCACTCTATTAGACATGCCTACCTAGTTGGTCCACCCTGTAGATGTAAAGTCAGAGACGATCGCTCATCTTTTGCTGCTGTTTGAGTTGATCATCTTCTAGACCTTCATCAGTGGTCACAGGACGCTGCCCACGGGGCGCTGTTGGCTGGATATTTTGGTTGGTGGACTATTCTCAGTCTAGCAGTGACAGTGAGGTGTTTAAATCCACTCATACCAGCACAACACACACTAACACACCACCACCATGTCAGTGTCACTGCAGTGCTCTGAATGACCCACCACCCAAATAATACCTGCTCTGTAGTGGTCCTGTGGGAATCCTGACTATTGAAGAACAGCATGAAAGGGGGCTAACAAAGCATGCAGAGAAACAGATGGACTACAGTCAGTAATTGTAGAACTACAAAGTGTTTCTATATGGTAAGTGGAGCTGATAACATGCCCTAGACTACTATACAACTAATGTCAGGGACAATTCCTGCACACACAAGCAATGATAAGACGTACATGTAAGAGAACTCGATTTGTTCTCTCTCTCTCTCTCTCTCTCTCTCACTCTCTCTCTCTCTCTCACACACACACACACACACACACACACACACACACACACTTACTAAACCTAAGCCTGAGCATCCCCATGACCTGAGCCCTAACACTAACATTACACTGACCTCACATTAACTCGCATGTTTATTTTAGCATGCACACACACACACACACACACACACACACACACACACACACACATACAGTACGTGAGAGATAGAATGTAATGTAGCATTTTCTAAATTGTTTAACAGATAATGACATGAACACACACGTTTCTGTCATGTGCTTTTCATCAGACACACCAAAACACACTTGACCAAGCAGCTCCTGTCAGTTCTGCTGTGTAAAACATTCACTCCCCTACCCCCCACCACACACACACTCATATAAACAGCCAAGCTGATTCAGACAGCCCAAAACTGCACCACCAAGCAATGGCTTTCTTTGAATTTAGAGGCTGGACATGTCAGACAACAGAACATGGTCCAACATTGTATCAACCCATCACAGATGAGCCTGAGCCTGGATAGATCAGCAGGGTTTCTGGATGTTGTTGATGTTTGGTTTTTACTTTGTGAAAAAGTATCCTAACTAGCTTTTGTAGACACAGTGACAATCTGTGTTTACTGAAGAGTAAAGCAAAGTAATCATGAGCAGAGCCGCCTGAGGGATAGAAAGAAGATCACAGGCAATCAGTTGTGGTGATGTCCTTTGTATAATACTCTAGCACACCAGAGCTGGGATCTCGAATATGTCGTATCGATACCCAGGATAGGGACCTCATAACTGATACAATTACGACCTCTGCTGGCTGACTGATGGCGCCTGCACAGAGTAGAGGAATAATGCGATCAGGGTGTGGCTCTCCATGCACAAAGCTGATCCGCATATGAACTGCAGGTAAAAAGATGCAGTCGGTACTGCTTACGTGTTGGAGGGGGCGTGTCTCGATAGATTTAGATAGGGGGCACATCTCGATAGATCTGTATGTTATTATAAGCTATAGGTAGCACATCTTGATAGATGTATATCTTATCATACACTATAGGTAACACATTTGATAGATGTATATCTTATTATACACTATAGGTAGCACATGTTAATAGATCTGTATGTTATTACACACTATAGGTAGCACATGTTGATAGATCTGTATATTATTATAAACTATAGGTAGCACATGTTGATAGATTTGTATATTATCATAAACTATAGGTAGCACATGTTAATAGATCTGTATGTTATTACACACTATAGGTAGCACATGTTGATAGATCTGTATATTATTATAAACTATAGGTATCACATGTTAATAGATCTGTATGTTATTACACACTATAGGTAGCACATGTTGATAGATCTGTATATTATTATAAACTATAGGTAGCACATGTTAATAGATCTGTATGTTATTACGCACTATAGGTAGCACATGTTGATAGATCTGTATATTATTATAAACTATAGGTAGCACACGTTAATAGATGTATATCTTAAAGTATAGGTAGCACATCTCGATAAATGTATATCTTATCATACACTATAGGTAGCACATCTTGATAGATGCATATATTATCATTCACTATAGGTAGCACATGTTGATGGATGTATGTTATTATAAAGTATAGGTAGCACATCTCGACAGATGCATATCTTATCATACACTATAGGTAGCACATGTTGATGGATGTATATGTTATTATAAAGTATAGGTAGCACATCTCGATAGAGCTACATGTTATAAGAGCACAAAATTATACGCGTTTCACTTAATGAGTCGAAAAACATGTGCGCATGCTCGGTCGGTGCACATCTCGATGGGTGGGATATATCGACAGAACACCAGTAAATCTATATGTTATTATAAACTATAGGTAGCACACCTCGATAGATTTATATGTTATTATAAACTATAGGTAGCACATCTCGATAGATCTATATGTTATAAGAGCACGAAATTATACGTGTTTCAGTGAACGAGTCGAAACAGATGTGCGCATGCTCGGTAGCACATCTCGATAGGTAGGACAAATCGACAGAACACCAGTAGATGGCAGCACACACACACCTATATAAACGCCTACACACAAAGTTCTGAATTCAGACAAAAATCAACATCTTACAACATAAATGCAGTAAATCTTGGACTCTCCTACATGTATCTGACTCTCCTACATCCATAAATGCTTGGCAAAGAGATGTTCAATGTTAATTAGTTAGTTGCATTGTTTCATTTCCTCTGTTTTCTGCACATTCTATGTGTAATTTTACAATAAATCTAATAATGCTAATTACAGATTATCTATGCATTTGTTGAAATACACAAACACACACACAGTCACACTTCCTTGGTGCTTTCATTGGACAGTAGCCCTGGGCTGAACCCCGTGAAATAAAACATGCTCTGTTCTTTTCTCCGCCTGTTTCTCTATTCTATCTTTTCCGTCTGACAGAAGCCTAGGGGATCCAGATGTTTGTCCAGACGTTGATTAAAAATAAATCCCTTGCATCCTGAAAACTACACACAACATGCCAAAAAAAAACAAAAAAAAAAACCCTGCTGTTCTGTATCAAGTTTCTGGAGAATATTTGTCTGAGAACGTCTGTAGACATTAAAATTAAAGCCACTCTTTAATTTAAATGCATTCCAAATGTATAGAAGACTAAACGGTGCTCTAACATATTGCTCTAACGTCTTAACACGAGTGCCAAATTCAGTTTGTTTACGGTGCACATTTAAGAACTGATTTACATCTATTTTACATACGCTTGTATAGAGCACTACACTCATGTCTTTCAAGTATAACATTATGGCATCAGGCACTGACAGGTGAAGTGAATAACACTGATTATCTCTTCATCACGGCACCTGTTAGTAGGTGGGTGATATTAGGCAGAAAGTGAACATTTTATCCTCAACGTTGATGTGTTAGAAGCAGGAAAAATGGGCAAGTGTAAGGATTTGGCGAGTTTGACGAGGGCCAAATTGTGATGGCTAGACGACTGGGTCGGAGCATCTCCAAAATTGCAGCTCTTGTGGGGTGTTCCCGGTCTGCAGTGGTCAGTATCTATCAAAAGCGGTCCAAGGAAGGAACAGTGGTAAACCGACGACAGGGTCATGGGCGGCCAAGACTCACTGATGCACGTGGGGAGCGAAGGCTGACCCATGTGGTCCGATCCAACAGACGAGCTACTGTAGCTCAGATTGCTGAAGAGGTTAATGCTGGTTCTGATAGAAAGGTGTCAGGATACACAGTGCATCACAGTTTGTTGTGTATGGGGCTGCATAGCTGCAGACCAGTCAGGGTGCCCATGCTGACCCCTGTCCACCACCGAAAGCGCCAACGATAAGCACGTGAGCATCGGAACTGGACCACGGAGCAATGGAAGATGGTGGCCTGGTCTGATGAATCACATTTTCTTTCACAGCACCAAGATGCACTATGGGAAGAAGGCAAGCCGGCGGGGGCAGTGTGATGCTTTGGGCAATGTTCTGCTGGGAAACCTTGGGTCCTGCCATCCATGTGGATGTTACTTTGACACGTCCCACCTACCTAAGCATTGTTGCAGACCATGTACACCCTTTCATGAAATGCTATTCCAAAATTCACGCTATTCAAAAATGGTTCAGGAATGGTTTGAGGAGCACAACGACGATTTTGAGGTGTTGACTCGGCCTCCAAATTCCCCAGATCTCAATCCAATCGAGCATCTGTGGGACGTGCTGGACAAACAAGTCCGATCCATGAAGGCCCCACCTCACAACTTAGAGGAGTTAAATCTACAGGATCTGCTGGTAACATCTTGGTGTCAGATACCACAGCACACCTTCAGGGGTCTAGTGGAGTCTAGGCCTCGATGGGTCAGGGCTGTGTATGATATGATATGATGAAAGCTACTGGGGACCTAAAATTCTTAATGTCTTGTTTAAATGCTTGACAAAATCCCTAAATGCAGAAGTTATTACATTCACTTCTATCCATTTGCATAGTGGAATATGCAGTTTAAAGATAAAGCATGTTTCATTCTCATGGTGCCAGTTGTAATTACAGCTGTCTGTTATCTTTTGCCCTCAGAGAATGCATTTCTGAAAAGCAATGGTAGTAGAGGATTTAAAAAAAAAGAACAAACCTAAAAGATCAGAACTCGAAGTTTCCGGTCCAGTGACCAACACGACGCTCACTAAATGCCAATAATGCTAAAAAAACAAAACAAATAAAATCATAATTCTACCACCAAAATAGTCAGCCACTGCTTCAATCAATGCACGATGCTAACAAAGGCTGATTGGAAACTTGCAAAATAGTCATGATGGATCTGGAACCTGTCCCAGAATATACTGGAAGCAAGAACACAGGATAGTCTACTGCATTTCAGGACTCACTACGCAATAACTCACGTACACCCTTACATTTACTTTGACTGTTATTTGATTGCAGACAAAATGAACCTGAGATATTTCATGTTTTGTCTGGTCAACTTTTTTTAAATTTATTAATAAACATCCATTCCTGCATTTCAGGCCTGCAACACATTCCCCAAAAAGTTGGGACGGGGGCAATTCAGGGCTAGTAATGATCAGAGGATCTCCAGTTTGTCCACAAATGTGTGAAACAATGTACCTTAAACAAAGATCGGAAGTGATTTGCATATTTCTCCCTCTGCAGTGCATAATATCATTAAACGATTCAAGGAATCAGGAGGAATTTCAGTGCATAAAGACTAAAGTCACAAGCTTAACCTGAACGCCCGTGATCTTCCATCCCTCAGACGGCACTGCATCAAGAACCACAACTCAGCAATAGCTGATATGACCACATGGGTGAGGGATTACTTTGGCAAACCTTTGTCAAGCTTTACTGTGCAAAAAAGAAGCCTTATGTTAACCATGTACAGAAGCGGCGTCGACTTCTCTGGGCTCGGAGGCATCTGGGATGGACCATCACACAGTGGAAACGTGTATTGTGGTGAGATGAATCAGCATTCCAAGACGCTCCGGATCCAAGACAAAAAGGACCATACAGCCAGGGTGTGTCATGGTATGGGGGTGTGTCAGTGCCCTTGCCAAAGGTCATTTACACTTCTGTGATGGCAGCATTAATGCAGAAAAGTACATTGAGATCTTAGAGCAACATGTGCTGCCTTCAAGACGTCATCTTTTCCAGGGACGACCACATGCTGCACATATTACAAAGGAACGGCTGCGGAAGAAGAGGGTACGGGTACTGGACCGGCCTGCCTGCAGTCCTGACCCGTCCCCAATAGAGAATGTGTGGAGAAACGAATCTTAAGACGTGTTTGCAGGAAGAACGGGACAAAATAAAAGCTGAAACACTAAATCGCTTGGTATCCTCCGTGCCAAAACGTCTTTTAAGTGTGGTGAAAAGGAATAGCAACATTACAAAGTGGTAAATGAGTTCTCTTTTACTCACTCTTTTGGCATTGCAGATGCTGAACTTGTGCTCTTTCTTGCCATTGCCATAATATAAGAACCTGAAATCAAGTTTACACATATGGTCAAAGAACTACAATCACACTTGTAATGCCGAGCCCCAGTAGTGAGTATATTAGCATAGTCTTATTTCCATTTCAGATTTGTTACTGAGTGTTTATAGTGGCATTAGGGTGTTAACACAGGCGTATTCCTCCTGCAGTCCTCATTATTCCGAGCATCAGCAGTTCAGCTGTGTACTTTTGAACTTGATAAGTGATATTCAATAAATAGTGAAAGTTATTCTCCCCACTGTGTGTGTGTGTGTGTGTGTGTGTGTGTGTGAGATATCGGACATCTCTGAGCAAACTCGGAATGAAAAGTGATGACTGTTCAAACCTTCACTGGGGAGAAAATCAAACACCCGAGCAGCGAGCACTTCATATTAAGCATGTTCCTTCCTGAGAGTGATAAAAGGGGAAGTACAGTGCAAATTGGACTGGCTGATCAACACCCCCCAGGTTGCTTTTGCTCTCTCTTGGGTAGTCATGCGTTTACGGCGTTATCTCATTGAGAAAACAGCGCACGGATGAAATATGCTCCAGAGGAAATGGATAGCGCGGGAGCGAGCGTACTTTAATGGTGACCTTAAATGCTTGATGATAAATGCAGTGCAGTGCAGTGCACGCTCACTCTCTCTTATACATACAGACATAAAGCATATGCCACTATATTGCCAAAAGTATTCGCTCGTCTGCCTTCACACGCATATGAACTTCAGTGACTTGAGTCCTATTCTTAATCCATAGCGTTTAATATGATGTCGGCCCACCCTTTGCGGCTATAACAGCTTCAACTCTTCTGGGAAGGCTTTCCACAAGGTTTAGTGTTAGTTAGTTTAGTGTCTTTACGGGAATTTTTGACCATTCTTCCAGAAGCGAATTTGTGAGGTCAGACACTGATGTTGGACGAGAAGGCCCGGCTCTAATCATAGTCTCCGCTGTAATTCATCCTAAAGATGTTCTATCAGGAGTCTATCAGGACTCTGTGCAGGCCAGTCAAGTTCTTCCGCATCAAACTGGCTCATCCGTGTCTTTATGGAGCTTGCTTTGTGCACTGGTGCGCAGTCATGTTGGAACAGGAAGAGGCCATCCCCAAACTGTTCCCACTGTTGTAGCGATACAACCCTCCACTGCTGACTGAGGCGCTTCGCAACTGACACGCCCCCTCCGACACGTGTGCAGCACCGACTGCATCTTTTCACCTGCACGAGGCGAGTTCATGTGCGGATCAGCTTTGTGTACGGAGAGCCGCATCCTTCGCGTCTTTTGCCCACCCTGTGTGAACAACAGCCAATCGTCGTTCATGTAGCCGCCCAGCCCAGCCCAGCCCAGCCCAGCAGGATGGCAGAGCAGAGACTCGAAACGATGTGTTTGAAATCTCAGCTCTGGTGTGCTAGCGTGTTTTACCGCTGTTTGGGAGAGGCTACATTTAAACACAGTTAAGAGAAACATAACATGATATAATCAGATCCTCATATCCTTGACATGTACATTTAAAACCACAGCAGATAAATTTGCTTACAAAGCAAAACATGTACAGCTAGCACTAGGGTAAGTTAGCTTACAGTTAAAGCTACCCTGATGCCCGCAAGTCAGATAAAATCTCCCGGAATCTAGAACGAGCGGCCAAGAGCGAAAACACACACACACACGCAAGGCGACACAGACTTTATTCCCGATCGCTTATTAACTCCGTTATCTGATATACAATCTAGCACACTGTGTAGGAAACATAAATCAATTGTCTAATTCACTATCTAGTGCACTGTGTAGGGAACATAAATCCGTGATCTGATATACAATCTAGTGCACTATGTAGGGAACATAAACCAATTGTCTAATTCACTATCTAGTGCACTATGTAGGGAACATAAACCAATTGTCTAATTCACTATCTAGTGCACTATGTAGGGAACATAAATTCATATCTAAAATACAATCTAGTGCACTATGTAGGGAACATAAATTCGTTAACTAATACGCTACCTAAAGCATTATGTAAGAAACAGAAGTCTATTATCTAGTACACTATCTAGTGCACTAAGTAAGGAACATAAATTCCTTTCTAATATACAATCTAGTGCACTATGTAGGGAACATAAATCTATTATCTTTCACACTATCTAGTGCACTATGTAGGGAACATTAATGTGTTTGTGACGCAAACAGTTAGCTTAGTAGCTCAGTTAGCAGCTTCTAAAAGTTCTGTTATCACCCATATCCTTTGGTGTGTGCGAGAGAAGACATTTTTAGAAGCGAATGCTAGCCGTTTTTACCCAAGATGCTAACAATTCCGGAGCTGGGTGTGTGTTCGGTGTTGATTCTTAATAATCTGTCTCCATTTTCTCTATGTGTGTCCTCACAGGAAGGAACTCAGATGTGAAGAAGGGGAAACAGAGTGTCATTTCCATTAATAGCTGTGATCATTCTGCTGCACGTTTATCTGAGTGGAAATAGATTTGTTGTTCACTGCTCTTGAGTTTTGAGGTCATAAATAGTTTTACTGTTATACTGTTATTGAACCTCGGGTGTCTTATGTATAATCGAATCATGAACTCTATAGTGAAGTATTGCATTAGATTATTAAACCTTGCATCATAAGTTGCAAGTGTTTTATTAATTTTTGAAACAGTTTTGTTAGTAGCATATACGACGAAATAACGAACGTCCCTTTTAACCCCTAAATATATAGTATAAACATTTTCCAAATTTAAAAAGGCTATTTAATCAGATCAGACAAAAAACATAGTTTTATAATAAGTTTTATAACAAAAATCTATTTAAATTGCAAGAAAATGAATGAGATCTTTACAATTATTTAAAATACAGCAGTACCTTAAAACTCAACATCAATTAGTTCTGGGAGTGACGCTGAGTTTAAAAGGCGTTGAGCTTTAAGGTATTTTTCCCATACGGATGTTTGGGAAACCTGTTAATGGGGTTGTTTTTGACACTTATACAATGAAAATAACACAAATATAATATAAACACACTGAAATACAATTAAAAAACAGTTAAAAATCAATACAAAAAATACACTAAACCTGCACTTTACCTTTATTTCCTAATTGTTTCCTTATGCTTCTTAATTGTGGAGATGCTTGATCCTGGACTACTGTATTCCATTCAGTAAAGGCACATTCACCTGAGAAGCGGCACATTAGCTTTTACGCTGCTTTTTAACAATACACGTTTTAGACTCTCTCGAAAAAAAGCTGATTCTCACACTTCCTCAGCACCCTGAGCTGTAACACAAGTTTAAAAGTGAAACAGTAGAAAAATCCAGATAAACACAGATACATGTGGAGCTTCTGACTATCTGACTATTTTCTTAATACAACATTTAGACTTTTTTTTTAAACTGGGTTGAAATATGCTATGATGCTGAGGCAAAAAAAATAAAAGTCATTTATCAACATGAGCAAGATTATCGAATACACAAATACGTAAATGAAAGTGTGTTGACTTTCATAAATCAGGTCACTGTTGGACAAATGAACAAGTCCCTTACCTCTCAAGTCCCAGTGCTTTAAATAGTAAGTCTGTTTAAATTCTGTTTGTTTTGTGAATTAGGATTTTAACGTTAATGTTTTACACTTTGGTTACATTCATGACAGGAACAGTAGTTATTACACAAGGTTCATCAGTATACAAGGTTATATCGAACACGGCCTTGGACAATTTCGTGTCTCCAATTTACCTCACTTGCATGTCTTTGGACTGTGGGAGAAAACCGGAGCACCCGGAGTAAACCCACGCGGACACCGTGAGACGACAGTGCTACCCACTTAGCCACCGTGCCGCCCCTGTTTAAATTAGAAAGTATTTTAGGTTGCATAAAATACTAAATGACAGGCTGCCAGCTGTGTATTCATTCACTTGCTCAGCGGTTTGTTTGTATGTTTAGCACCATGGTCTACTCTGTATGTAAAATGGATGAACCTCAGGAAATAAGAAGTCAGAGGTATTTTTATTAAACGATAAACACACTAATATTAAAACCTCTATTTCAGACATGAAATATCTTTTTGCAGCAAACATTTATATGTCTTCTGGTGTGTCATCTTGAAAGGCTGAACCACTGCTCGAGATGCACTCTGAACAGAAGAAAAAAAATCAATAAATATATATTTAATTATAACTCAAAAAGAAATGAACATGAGTTTAATACCTTCTTGTTTTCTGGGTTCAGCCTCCTCTGTAGCAAAAACAAACCCATGTCAACCGCACCATGATTAGTACCATAATATTACCATTTACTGCTACTGTATCATACACGGTACTAATATTTACTAATATTGCCAATCAGAAAAAAAGTAATCAAAAACCTTCATCTGAGGAGTCTTGCACATCTGTTTTTGGATTTTCTTCATCTTTGGGTTCATGTGTCTTATACGATCCTTTGTGATGACATACGTAGCGTAGCAGCACAGCGGCTAATATAAACAGAATGGTGATGAGAGACGCGCATGCACCTGCAAAATATCATGCATGGATATAAAGGTGAAAAACAACCGAATCTTAATAACATGAGCCAGATCGAATAAGTGGAACCCTCTTACCCCACATGATCACCTGTAGTGATGCATCATTGACGTGAGTGTGAACTGAAATAGAAAAGATGGATAACATGATATAAGCTAAATAGTACATTTATTAACAATAATACATTTAATTGCAATAAAATACAACCCCAAATCAGAAAAAGTTGGGACAGTATGGAACATGCAAATAAAGTAAAAACGCAGTGTTCCTTACATTTACATCGTCTACCTGTTTTGTCTGCTCAACTTGAATCCTGCATTTCAGGTCTGCAACGCATTCAAAAAAAGGTTGGGACGGGGGCAATTTAGGGCTAGAAGTGTTTAAACACAATGTACCTCAAAGAAGGATTGGAAGGCATTTGCATATTTCTCCCTCTACAGTGCATAATATCATCAAACGATTCAAGGAATTGCGTAAAGGCCAAGGGCGCAAGCTTTACCTGAACGCCCGTGATCTTCCATCCCTTAGACGGCGCTGCATCAAGAACCACAACTCAACAATAGCTGATATAACCACATGGGTGAGGGATTTCTTTGGAAAACATGCACAAATGCCACTTAAAACTTTACTGTGCAAAAAAGAAGCCTTATGTTAACCATGTCCAGAAGCGGTGTCGACTTCTCTGGGCTCAGAGGCATCTAGGATGGACCATCACACAGTGGAAACGTGTATTGTGGTCAGATGAATCAGCATTCCATGTCTTCTTTGGAAAAAATTACCAAAGACGAAAAGGACCATCCAGACTTATCAGGAAGAAGTCCGAAAGTCAGGGTCTGTCATGGTATGGGTTGGTCAGTGCCCTTGGCGAAGGTCATTTACACTTCTGTCCGGCACGGTCAGTTATGCCTGCTCAGCTAGGTCAATAGCATCACCTGGCAGTTTACCATGTCAAGATCATTCCATAGAAGATTGTAGACTCACAAATATAATCGGATCTTGTTTAATGTTTTGCTGTAGGTTAGAAAACACGCTTATACTCATGATCACGTTTAACTTACAATTCTTCTGCTCAGTTTTATATATACAGTATCATAAATATGACACATACAGATTGTTTTATTATTATTGTAACATTTAATGCCTGTACACTTACCCATCTCATTCATGGTGTTCATGGTTAGGGTGGTAATAAGATGACTTGGAGGCATTACAGTGGTATGATGAGAAGCTAAAAATATATTCACATATGTATTATTATCAGTAGCAACAACCTTATACAGATGAATTCAACAACATGCATCTGGGAATTTTAATCATTTCTACATTGGTTCTGTTTCTGTAACTGACCCGGTCGAGGCATGGACTCCTCTAGACCCCTGAAGGTGTGCTGTGGTATCTGGCACCAAGGTGTTACCAGCAGATCCTTTAACTCCTCTAAGTTGTGAGGTGGGGCCTCCATGGATCGGACTTGTTTGTCCAAAACATCCCACAGATGCTCGATTGGATTGAGATCTGGGGAGTTTGGAGGCAACCAGAACCAGCATTAACTTCTTCAACAATCTGAGCTACAGTAGCTCGTCTGTTGGATCGGACCACACGGGCCAGCCTTCGCTCCTCACGTGCATCAGTGAGCCTTGGCCGCCCATGACCCTGTCGCCGGTTTACCACTGTTCCTTCCTTGGATCACTTTTGATTGATACTGACCATTGATACTGACCTCGGTGTCATAATGTCATGCCGTTTCAGTATATATAACAAATTAACCATTCCACATGGCTGCGGTTCATACAGAGAGCAGAATCATGTACGGAGAGTCATGCACTGCTCTCTGGTTACTCACTAGTTACTGTGATTGCAGCAGTAATGAAGAATGACGTCTATAAAAGACCTGCTGGGGCATAATAGTTTTGGGCTGCTTTGCCTACAACTCAATAGAAGTTAGAGATATGCAAGAATGTCCGGATTTCTGCTCTTAATGTAATAATAAAGTGCAGACAAGGCAAAGTGTAACACCTACACATACACCCTGCATTACGCTAAACAGGTTATGTATGTGAAAATGTGTGAATAATGCAGACTCAACACTTTCCTCTTGTGTAGCATCTGTTCAACAATGCACACTTTAGTTATGACCCTATAAGCATAAACAATAGGGTAAAACTAATCAATCAGGTAGAAGTACACCACACGCACACCATGGGGGGTGGGAATAGAGAGATATAGTGAGAGAGAGAGAGGGATGGACGGTTGTGGTTGGTTTATCAGTGTTTGCAGGGACAAGAGTGTTCGTACTGCACTAAGATAAGCTGACACTCCCAAATGATCCAACACACACACACACACACACGTTCTTCTTATGTTTTTTTGCATTTATTTCATCGCCTCTGTCTCCTCTCATGACCCCCTCTTCTATACCATCTCTCTTTTCAGACTGGTCCACACGTCTGGCTGGCGTCTGCTGGTAAAGGGGTGAACCGTGTGAACGGAAGGGTTTGTGTTCTCCTGACCTTGTATGATGAGAGAATGTGTCGACATGACCGAGATTCATAACAACACACCTGGCATTCAGACTGTTCTCAGGAACAAGTCCGAAAGTCAGGGTCTGTCACGGTATGGGGCTGTGTCAGTGCCCTTGGCAAAGGTCATTTACACTTCTGTCAGGCATGGTCAGTTATGCCTGCTCAGCTAGGTCAATAGCATCAGTTGTGTGGTCTGACTGCCAGTTGTACCATGTCAAAATCATTCCACAGAAGATTGTAGACTCACTAATATAATCGGATCTTGTTTAATGTTTTGCTGTGGGTTAGAAAACACGCTTATACTCATGATCACGTTTAACTTACAATTCTTCTGCTCAGTTTTATATATACAGTATGATAAATATGACACATACAGATTGTTTTATTATTACTGTAAAGTTTATTGCCTGTACACTTACCCATCTCATTCATGGTGTTCATGGTTAGGGTGGTGCTAAGATGACTTGGAGGCATCTCAGTGGTATGATGAGAAGCTAAAAATATATTCACATATGTATTATTACATACATTATTACGACATGACTGAGATTCATAACAACACACCTGGCAGAAGCTAAAGTGCACATTCGTGTCCCACAATGCCCTGGGAAAAAGTGTGAATTGTAAATAAAGTGGAAGTGTTCTGACCTTCTGTACCCTTCACAAAAAAGCTTCTTCCCCCCAAGAACTACATCACCTACAACATGGTGTTAAAGTAAGGCAGTCTGGAATAGATCTGAAAGTCAGTTCTAATGCTGGATGAACCTGAGATATTTTAAGGTTTTGTCTGGCCAACTTCATTGCAACACATTCCAAAAAAAGTTGGGACAGTAAAGCATTTACCACTGTAATGTTGCCATTCATTTTCACCACACTTAAAAGACGTCTTGGCACCGATCTGACCACAATACACGTTTCCACTGTGTGATGGTCCATCCTAGATGCCTCCGAGCCCAGTGAGCCCATGGGCGTCCAGCTTAAGTATGCGCCCTTGGCCTTTACGCACTGAAATTCCTCCCGATTCCTTGAATCATGTCATGATATTATGCACTGTAGAGGGAGAAATATGCAAATCCCTTCCAATCTTTCAAACTGGAGAACTTCTGATCATCTTTGCTCATCCTGGATGCTGCTTTTGTACCAAACCATGATTACCTGTTTGGAATCACATCATTATTTAGTTTTTTCACCTCATTACTATCCCTAAATTGCTCCCGTAGTAACTTTTTTGGAATGTGTTGGATGCCTGAAATGCAGGGATGGATCTACTGTATATTAACAAATGAAATGAAGTTGAGCAGACAAAACTGATTTGGGGTTGTATAAAAAGCCCCTCAAACCTTTTCTAGAGCTGTGAGCCATTACATATCTAAGTCTAAGACATAATCTTCATTATCTCTTCATTAATAACACCTTAAAGCAGCCGTCATGGCAACAAGGTTAGCGGCTGACTCGCCACCATCTCATAATGCCCCGTGCTCGTCTGTAATTAGTTTTACGTAATTGATTTACCTGCTCATTTCCACACAAATCAAAACTGGAACAAATGCCCTCAGGTGAGAGGAAATAAATTAGCTGCTATGCTAATGTGTGCTACGAATAGCTTAGCATGCCTCAAAGCCTCAGTTGAGTGCAGCTCAGAGAAATACAGTATTTATTATGAGTGAATGAATTAATAAATGATTATGAATGAATTCTAAAGAAATATAATAATAATAATCATAATAATAATAATAATAATACAGATTAAACTCTCACCTGTTGTTGAATTTTCCATTGTTTGTGTTGTTGCAGATGGAATATGAAGACTAAAACTGTAAGATTCAGAGATCACCAAGCAGTCTGTACCCTCACAGGACAAAAACAAGTGGTGGTTTTCTGAAATCACACTGCAAGTCGTGCATTCTAGCTTTTTTTATCTGATGAAACATGAACACACAGTTATCAGGGTAGAACACATGAATCCAACACACACACACACACACACACACACACACACACACACACAAGTACTGCAACATATCTGTACGTGGATTGCATGGTGTACAATCAATGTGTACACACAGGGTCCTAATATACATGAAGTAAACTGAATTTACACTGAATTTAAACTCCACATAATTTAATATGACTAGGTATTAGGGCCACTGTACCTGAGGACAGCCCCCAATGGAGCTGATGAAATGGACAGTAAGTGTAGACTGTAGTCCATCTGTTTCTCTGCATGCTTTGTTAGCCCCCTTTCATGCTGTTCTTTAATGGTCAGGACCCCCACAGGACCACTACAGAGCAGGTATTATTTGGGTGGTGGATCATTCTCAGGACTGCACTGACACTGACATACAAGGTGGTGGTGTGTTAGTGTGTGTTGTGCTGGTACGAGTGGATAAGACACACCTTACTGTCACTGCTGGACTGAGAATAGTCCACCAACCAAAAACATCCAGCCAACAGCGCCCCGTGGGCAGCGTCCTGTGACCACTGATGACGGTCTAGAAGATGACTCAAACAGCAGCAATAGATGAGCGATCGTCTCTGACTTTACATCTACAAGAAGGACCAACTAGGTAGGCGTGTCTAATAGAGTGGACAGTGAGTGGACACGGTATTTAAAAACTCCAAAACTTCATACCAGAACAACACACACTAACACACCACCACCATGTGGGGGTCCTGATCATTGAATAACAATATGAAAGGGGGTTAACAAAGCATGTAGAGAAACAGATAGACTACAGTCAGTAATTGTAGAAGTACAACGTGCTTCTATATGGTAAGTGGAGCTGATAAAATGGACAGTGAGTGTAGAAACAAGGACCAGTAGAACAGGACCCATCATGACCCTAACCAGGATACAGAGGTTAATGAAATAAAATACAATACTGTTGTTGATTATAGGGGCCATTCCCAGTCCACACACACACACACATACACAACAACAACACAAAATCTTACCCAGTATTAGTATGATGTTCCCAATAAAGTGGCCACTGAGTGTGTGCATTTGATCTGCATATTCGTATCCTGTAAGGAGAGACAAACATGAGAGCAGCTTCAGTATTTACAATTCAGAGTCACACTTTACGCTTCTTGATTTTTCTGTCTTAGCAGTTCGCGCAGGCCTTGAAAGAGCGCACTCAGGAGATACCTCATTAACCCACTATTAATTACTTAAGTCTTTCATTAAGTAAAGTAAAGTGTGACCTATAGCTTGATTGGCCTCAACAGACCCTCAACCTTTAACATCCAAGATTGTAACAAGGGTCACAGAATGAACCATCAAAACAGGATCCAGGTTCGATTTAGTATGTTTTTATTCTTGTCCAGTGTTGGCATGGTGACGCAGAAGGAAGTCGGGTCCCAAATGAGTTAAATACCATGATAGAGATCTGGGATGAGAACCTTGCTTTATTGCAGTTTAGATACAGTAAAAATTCTACATCCTTGGTATTCTAAATAATTTCTGGCTTCTGGGTAAAACTGGGTTGATGTAATGCCAGAGATTGGCACTAATGAGGACGCCTAATGAGGAGGGTTAACAGTGCAAAGAGAGAGGACAGGTGGCACCCTTATTCACACCTTAAATGCTAAGAAAGGTGATACAGCACTGACAGAGATTCTTATTTTCACATTTCACTGCTTAAGTGTCTTCCTCTATCCATCAGTCCTTTTTATTATATAATCGTATACATTTCTCTTCTCTTATACACATTTCCTATCTATCTGTCATTTAGTTTACTCCTTATCACGGCACCTGTTAGTAGGTGGGATATATTAGGCAGCAAGTGAACATTTTATCCTCAAACTTGATGTATTAGAAGCAGGAAAAATGATCAAGTGTGAGGATTTGAGCGAGTTTGACAGGGGACAAATGTGATGGCTAGACGACTGGGTCAGAGCATCTCCAAAACTGCAGCTCTTGTGGGGTGTTCCCAGTCTGCACTGGTCAAAATCTATTAAAAGTGGTCCAAGTTAGGAACAGTGGTAAACCGGCGACAGGGTCATGGGCAGGCCAAGACTCAATGATGCCCGTGTGGTCCGATCCAACAGACGAGCTACTGTAGCTCAAATTGCTGTAGAAGTTAATGCTGGTTCTGATAGAAAGGTGTCAGGATACACAGTTCATCGCAGTTTGTTGTGTATGGGGATGCATAGCCCCAGACCAGTCAGGGTGCCCATGCTGACCCCTGTCCGGCCCCGAAAGCACCAACAGTGGGCACGTGAGCATCGGGGCGATGGAAGAATCTGGTCTGATGAATCATGTTTTCTTTTACATCACGTGGATGTAACGCCGGGTGCGTGTGAGTCGCTTACCTGGGGAACACATGGTACCAGGATGCACTATGGGAAGAAGGCAAGCCGGCGGAGGCAGTGTGATGCTTTGGGCAACGTTCTGCTGGGAAACCTTGGGTCCTGCCATCCATGTGGATGTTACTTTGACACGTCCCACCTACCTAAGCATTGTTGCAGACCATGTACACCCTTTAATGGAAACGGTGTTCCCTGATGGCTGTGGCCTCTTTCAGCAGGACAACGAGTTTGAGGTGTTGACTTGGCGTCCAAATTCCCCAGAGCATCTGTGGGATGTGCTGGACAAACAAGTCCGATCCATGGAGGCCCCACCTCACAACTTACAGGAGTTAAAGGATCTGCTGCTACCATCTTGGTGCCAGATACCATAGCACACCTTCAGGGGTCTAGAGGAGTCCAGGCCTCGACGGGTCAGGGCTGTTTTGGCAGCAAAAGGGGGACAATTTTAGCTTCAGAGTTAAACGCACTAACAAATAATGAATCAAAATAATAAATGTAAAAGTAAATTAAAACATGATTGTAAAAAGTCATGCTTAATGACCTGCTGCTGTTCCAAACACTTTCTTTTATTTGTCTACTAGAAATGAAACCCACTGCGTAGTGTTGGATTCCTGTGCGTGAAATTGGTTGATTTTGTTTCTTATTTCTAAAGTAATTGATTTTTTTGTCTTTTCTTGTTCCCCTCAACAGCCCTGAGGAGCGAATGAAATCGCCAGGAGGCTCTGCATGGTGCAGGAGTCATTTATCATTCATTAGTTTTAACTAACCATTTTATCCTTGTGAGGGTGGGAGTAGAATGGTACCACCCAACCCAACCCAACCCAAAAACATTTGCCGCGGGGCAGGACAACACACCATGGACGGTGTGGCACTTTTATCGCATGGCGTCAGACACACAAGACATCCTCTCGATATACTGTATTACTTTATAACTATTTCTTTATTCCTATTACATGTTTGGGATATTTTAGCAGACACTTTTATCTAGGCATAACATTATGACCACTGACTATCTCTTCATCACGGCACCTGTTAGTAGGTGGGTGATATTAGGCAGCAAGTGAACATTATATCCTCAAAGTTGATGTGTTAGAAGCAGGAAAAATGGGCGAGCGTGAGGATTGGGCGACTTTGGCAAGGGCCAAATTGTGATGGCTAGACGACTGGGGTCAGAGCATCTCCAAAACTGCAGCTCTTGTGGGGTGTTCCTGGTCTGCAGTGGTCAGTATCTATCAAAAGTGGTCCAAGGAATAAACGGTGGTAAACCGGCGACAGGGTCATGATGCATGTGGGGAGTGAAGGCTGGCCCGCAGTTTGCTGTGTATGGGGCTGCATAGCCGCAGACCAATCAGGGTGCCCATGCTGACCTCTGTCCACCGCCGAAAGTGCCAACAATGGGCACGTGAGCATCAGAACTGGACCACAAAGCAATGGAAGATGGTGGCCTGGTCTGATGAATCACGTCTTCTTTTATACCACGTGGATGGACGAGTGCATGTGTGTCGCTTACCTGGGGAACACATGGCACCAGGATGCACTATGGGAAGAAGGCAAGCCGACGGAGGCAGTGTGATGCTTTGGGCAATGTTCTGCTGGGAAACCTTGGGTCCTGCCATCCATGTGGCTGTTACTTTGGCACGTACCACCTACCTAAGCATTGTTGCAGACCATGTACACCCTGTCATGGAAACGTTATTCCCTGATGACTGTGGCCTCTTTCAGCATCTTAATGCGCCCTGCCACAAAGCAAAAATGGTTCAGGAATGGTTTGAGGACCACAACGACGAGTTTGAGGTGTTGACTTGGCCTCCAAATTGCCCAGATCTCAATCCAATCAAGCATCTGTGGGATGTGCTGGACAAACAAGTCCGATCCATGGAGGTCCCACCTTACAATTACAGGTGGCAGATACTACAGCACACCTTCGATGGGTCAGGGCTCTTCTGGCAGCAAAAGGGAGACACAATATTGCAAAGTTGGTCATAATGTTATGACTAATCGGTGTATATTAGTTCAATGCATAATCTCCTCTAACACTGTCTCAAACTAAACCTGATGAGCTCTTGGGAAAAAGAAACCGAGTACCAACCTCAGGAGACCTTTTTTGTCTTCTTCAGCATGCTGACCATTGATAATTAGTGCTTGAAATTCCCTGATTCAGTCGAGTGAAAGGCCACCATCTGCTACTCCGCTCTTTTACCCATGACTCACGGGCCTCATTTCTGCTGCCGGATTTTCACAAAGGACAAATCACTGCCACACATCCAGGTGTGCAAACGATGCCACTGAGATGCTTCATGCTGGGCAAACGCAGGAATCTTCCTCATTATGAAAGATTTGCTTTATATCAGGTTTTAATGCGATCATGGTCACTGATGACTCTCCAAACATCTGGCGTAGAATATTCGGCAATCTGGCGTGTTCCTTGTGTTGGGATTTTTAAGTACTTTTAAATACTTTGGCAGTTGAAGCTGAAACACATGAACCAAAATTTGTACGTGCACAAAGTTGCTATTATACTGGATGTTGGGGATCATGACCAGGACAGGTTTGCTGCTTTTGGTTTTGTATTGAGGCTGACTAGCATAACAATACAAACATAAATATCCTATTAATTTACATTGACAGTGAGACCTGTTTGAGGGAGAAAGAGCAGAGATGGTCAGTTGATGGGCACAGGAAAGTGAGGAGAAGAAGGTATTGAGTAGCAGGGTTGAGTAGGACACATTGTCAGGGTGTAGCAGGAAAACTAAGATGTTATATGCAGTGGTACCCCCAGAAATTTTTCATAAATTCCAAGATCGAGCAAGTTGGAACGCATTAACAAGTTTCCCATACATCCTTATGGGTAAAAATACCTTAAAACTCAACAAAGGTGGCGCAGCGGTAAAAAAGACACGCTGCAACCAGAGCTGGATTCTGAGTACATGGTATCAAATCCAGCTCTGCCTTACTGGTTCGAGGCTGGGTGGCTGTATGAGCAACGATCGACCGGTTGCTCAGTTGGGGGGCGGGACAAAGAACCAGATGTGGCTCTCTCTCTGTCAGAATGCGATTACGACACAAGTGCCCTTAGGGTGTGTCTCTCCGCATGCAACGCTAGGTGGCAAAAATGCATCCGGCTGCTGCCCATGTTTCGGAGGGGATATGGGTTAGCTTCGATGTCCTCGGTCAGGGCAGGTTTCGGCGTAGACAGAGAGGAAGCACGATGCAAATTGAACAATTGGATGCGCTAAAAGGGGGAGAAAAAGGGGCAAAATACAAAAAATACAAATAAAAAAACTCAACAATTTTTAAACTCAACGCCACTACCAGAACCAATTGACGTTAAGTTTCAAGGTACCACTGTATTTAATAATGTTGTGTTTCTTGTTAATTGAAACTGTTATGCTAGCAGGTATATAAATTAATTATGTGCTTCCAATTTGGTGGCATCAGTTTGTGATGGGTCCGTTTCCTTTTTTGTGAACACGCGGCAAAACACGGTTCCAGGGGCCTGAACAAAGCCTTGACCTTGTCCCCAATATAACATAAAAATTTTGGGATCAATGGTAATTTTGATTGGTCAGACAGAGCTCAAGCGTATCCTTGTGGAGATGGAAGAACCTATTGGAGGATCAACCATCCAGGCAGCACTCCACAAATCACGCCTTTATGGTGGAGTTGCCAGACGGAAGCCACTCCTCAGTAAAAGGCACATGACAGCACCTAGAGGACTCTCAAACCATGCGGAACCATGAGATCCTCTGGTCTGATGACACCAAAATTTAACTTTTCGGAGGAATCCAGGCACCCCTACAGTGAAGCATGGTGGTGGCAGCATCATGCCGTGGGGATGTTTTTCAGCAGGCTGACCGGTGCGACTAGTCCTGATAGAGGGGAAGATTAATGCAGCGCATCACAATCACTCCCCAAACTCTAAAATATTGCAAAAAATCATGTTTTTTTTACTGGGATGTACTGGGATGACAAACTGACTGACAAAATATAAAATACGAAACACATCATACCATCTGTCCTTTATAGGTGAGAGGCTTTGCGATTGTATTGTAGAATGTCTGGCTCATCTGTAGTTCCTGCTGCATTCACACATCCAGAGACACTAAAACAGATGTTGCTCCTTTCCATCAGTGAGATCAGGTCATGATCTTTCATTTCATCCACCTGTCCTTAACTCAAACATCAGCAGATTTAGCAAAAATCTGGACTAGTGTCCTTACCTATTCCTAAATGTACTGAATAAAGCTTTGGAGAGTTACCACGTATTGCTTTTTGACATAGATAAAAGTGACTATCTTAGAAAGTAAGATCCATTCCACAGTCTACAGTCTGTTGGTCCTGACTGACACACCACTGCAAGGAAGTAAAAGTGAGACCAGAAGTTTAATCTGAGCAAAAAGCTTCACAGAAGATTAAGGAAAGAAAACCACCTCCTTGTTTCTACACTCACTGTCCATTTTATCAGCTCCACTTACCACATAGAAGCACTTTGTTGCTCTACAATTACTGACTGTAGTCCATCTGTTTCTCTGCATGCTTTGTTAGCCCCCTTTAATGCTGTTCTTCAATGGTCAGGACCCCCAGAGGACCACCACAGAGCAGGTATTATTTGGGTGGTGGATCATTCTCAGCACTGCAGTGACACTGACATGGTGGTGGTGTGTTAGTGTGTGTTGTGCTGGTATGAGTGGATCAGACACAGGAATGCTGCTGGACTGAGAATAGTCCACCAACCAAATATATATACAGCCAACAGCGCCCCCTGGCAGCGTCCTGTGACCACTGATGAAGGTCTAGAAGATGACCGACTCAAACAGCAGCAATAGATGAGCGATCGTCTCTGACTTTACATCTACAAGGTGGACCAACTAGGTAGGAGTGTCTAATAGAGCGGACAGTGAGTGGACACGGTATTTAAAAACTCCAGCAGCGCTGCTGTATCTGATCCACTCATACCAACACAACACACTAATACACCAACACTGTAGCGCTGAGAATTATCCACCGCCTAAATAATACCTGCTCTGTGGTGGTCCTGTGGGGGTCCCGACCATTGAAGAACAGCATTAAAGGGGGCTAACAAAGCATGCAAAGAAACAGATGGACTACAGTCAGTTATTGTAGAACTACAAAGTGCTTCTATATGGTAAGTGGAGCTGATAAACAAGGAGGTGGTTTTAATGTTATGGCTGATCATTGTATATAGCAGTTCCTACTAGCTTAGCTTAGCCTTGTCGTAATGATTCGGGACTTAAAACGCTAATAAAGCAGAACCTCTTATTAAGCACACAATGATATCTGATGTCAACTGATCAACTGTAAATCAATCCCCCAAAATATCTATTTTATTTAGCTGCAGTATGTTTTCTAGCGGCTGCATTAGCAAACCAGCTGTTCGTACTCATTTACAAAACCTGCTTGCACTAAACGTGCACTAAATCTCCCACTGAAAGCTGATTGCTAATTGAAATTCCTTTGATTTTTCCCACTTTGCTTTGCCACGATTCAATCATTAGCAAAACAGTGTAGAGTGCTGAGCAGGGTGTCAGCACGCTAAGAGTTTAGGTGATTAGCGAAGGAGAGAATGTATCTCAGAAACAAACACCCTGCACACCCCTTTTACCTTCTCCATACTTTATTACATTACAGACTCATTCTATAATAGATTAGGTTCATTTTTTGGGAGTGGGAACGTGACAGAGTCTGACAGAGCTTCGGCATATCCTTGTGGAGATGGGAGAACCTATCAGAAGATCAACCATCCAGGCACTGCACAAATCATGGCTTTATGGTAGAGTGGCCAGATGGAAACCACTCCTTACTAAAAGGCACATGACAGCACCTAGAGGACTCTCAAACCAATGAGAAAGCATGAGATTCTCTGGTCTGATGAAACCAGACATCCCAAGTTGCAAAAACTCATTTCAGGGAGGTACCCCTAAAAAACCTCTTGCACACACCAAAGGATATGGGTGATAACAGAACTTTTAGAAGCTGCTAACTGAGCTACTAAGCTAACTGTTCGCATCACAAACACATTAATGTGTACTACATAGTGCACTAGATAGTGTGAAAGATAATAGATTTATGTTCCCTACATGGTGCACTAGATTGTATATTAGAAAAGAATTTATGTTCCTTACTTAGTGCACTAGATAGTGTACTAGATAATAGACTTATGTTTCTTACATGATGCTTTAGGTAGCGTATTAGTCAACGGATTTAGGTTCCCTACATAGTGTACTAAATTGTATATCAGATAACGGATTTAGGTTCCCTACATAGTGCACTAGATAGTATTTTAGATATGAATTTATGTTCCCTACGTAGTGCACTAGATAGTGTATTACATAATTAATTATGTTCCCTACATAGTGCACTAGATTGTATATCAGATAACGGATTTATGTTCCCTACATAGTGCACTAGATAGTGTATTAGATAACGCATTCATGTTCATTACATAGAAAGTATAACTAGATGATGATTTGTGTTCCCTACATAGTGCACTAGACAGTATATTAGACAATTGATTTATGTTTCCTACACAGTGCGCTAGATTGTATATCAGATAACGGAGTTAATACGCGATCGGGAATAAAGTCTGTGTCGCCTGCGTGTGTGTGTGTCGCTCTTGGCCGCTCGTTCTAGATTCTGGGAGATTTTATCTGACTTGCCGGCATCAGGGAGCCGCTATGTATATGCGGGAGACTCCCGGAACTTCCGGGACACTTGGGACGTCTGAAACCAAAATTGCGTCACGTCTGGAGGAATCCAGGCACAGCTCATCACCTGGCTGATGCCATCCCTACAGTGAAGCATGGCGGTGGGAGCATCATGATGTGGGGATGTTTTTCAGCAGCTGGACCGGGGCGACTAGTCCTGATAGAGGGAAAGATGAATGCAGCCGATGAAGTACACCAAGACGTTTGAAGAAAACCTGCTCCAGAGCGCTCTGGACCCCAGACTCGGGCGAAGGTTCACACAGCCAGAGCCCAGACCTGAATCCAATCAAACATCTGTGGAATGAGCTGAAAATGGCTGTGTACCAACGCTCCACATCCAACCTGACGGAGCTTGCTAGGATATGCCACGAGGTGTCCAGAAACAAGTGTGCCAAGCTCGTAGCTTCTTTCCCAAGATGCCTTGAAGCTGTAATTGCTGCCAAGGGTGCATCAACCAAGTATTAGGCGATTGTGTGTAGATGTTTGAGGCAATCTATTATAGAATGAGTCTGTAACGTAATAAAACATAGAGGAGGTGAAAGGCGTGTGCAGACTTTCCGGCTTGACTGTAATTGATCACTATTTTATGCCAGCCATAGAAAACAAATCAAACTAAACCACTCATGTACTTTACCACGTTATACAGTAAACAGTGTGCTAGATCACAGCAAGAGACGTACGTGTATTGTAAATTCTTTATTTCTTGACATTGAAATGTATTCCCAGCTGTATTCGGACACGACATATTACATTCAGTAGCATAGCAGTTCTAATTCATTATTGTATTTGACCATCTATGTTACTTGTGACTCTAGTAAAATCTCACAACCTGCAAAATACTGTATGTTCAAGTTTAGAGATCAAAATAAAAGGAGATTCTTTGAGAATAACCAAAAATAAAACAAAATCTGCTTCAGGTGACTAAAAGCAGTGACCCTTACCTTACATTTCCCTCCAGAATTGTTATAAGAATATAAGGTCATCTGTCCAAAAGCTGACACTGAAATGCAATTTGATTATAGGGCAGAACAATGATTAAAGTATCTGTATCAGTCTACACATCAGTCCCATTGAACACAGTCTATTCATGCTAGCCTATACAACACATGAGGGTCAGCTTTACTGTGTGTGTGTTACATACATTCATTTGATGCATGTATGCTGTGTCTGTCTGTCTGTCTGCCTGTTTGTCTGTTTCTGTCTGTCTCTTTCTCTTTGTGTGTCTCTGTCTGTCTTCCTCTCTTTATCTGTGTCTCTGTCTGTATCAGTATGTCTATCTGTATGCCTGTCTCTCTCTCTGACTGCCTGCCTTCCTGTCTGTCTTTCTCTCTGTCTGTCTGTTTCTCTCTGTCTGTCTTTCTGTCTGTCTGCCTCTCTCTATCTCTGTCTGTCTGTATCAGTATGTCTATCAGCATGTCTGTCTCTCTCTGACTGCCTGCCTTCCTGTCTGTCTCTTCTCTCTGTCTGTCTCTGCCTGTCTGTCTGTTTTTTTATCTATCTGTCTGTCTCTGCCTGTTTCTGTCTGTCTTTCTCTCTGTGTCTGTCTGTCTATCTGCCTCTCTCTATCTGTGTCTCTGTCTGTATCAGTATGTCTATCTCTCTCTCTGACTGCCTGCCTTCCTGTCTGTCTCTGCCTGTCTGTCTTTTCTCTCTGTCTGTCTGCCTGTCTGTTTTTTTATCTATCTGTCTGTCTCTGCCTGTTTGTCTGTTTCTGTCTGTCTGCCTCTCTCTACCTGTGTCTCTGTCTGTATCAGTATGTCTATCAGTATGTCTGTCTCTTTCTCTGACTGCCTGTCTGTCTATGCCTGTCTGTCTGTTTTCTTCTGTCTGTCTGTTTGTCTGTCTGTTTTTTTATCTATCTGTCTGTCTCTGCCTGTTTGTCTGTTCCTCTCTCTGTGTCTCTCTGTCTGTCCGTTTCTCTCTCTGTCTGTATCAGTATGTCTATCTGTATGCCTGTCTGTTTTTTCAGTCTGTCTGTCTGTCTGTCTTGCCTGTTTGTCTGTTTCTCTCTCGGCCTCTCTGCCTGTCCATCCCTGTCTGTCTCTCTCTGTGTCTCTGTCTGTCTTTCTGCCTCTCTCTCTGTCTGGAACTCTGTCTCTATCTCTCTCTCTCTCTCTCACACACACACACAGCAGGACATGTTATAGTAGGACAGAGTAAAAAGACACACTTTTATACCTGCGGGTCACCGCATGTGTACTATAAATGTGTGTGTGTGTGTGTGTGTGTGTGTGTGTGTGTGTGGGGGGGGGGGGGGGGGGGGGGGGTGTTATTTTATATGTTCTTCACACAAAATGAGCCAAAGGCAAGGAGTCTGAGGTTAAAATAATAAGAAATAGCATCATTTTTCTTTTGGTAAACATTGGAAACGGGTCCCACAGACCCAAACATCACACAAGGGTTAAAGTTTGAAGTAAACAGAGATGCTGTGGCAAGACCTGGAACCAGTAATGAGCAGTTAATTAAATTTTTAAGAATTTGACAGACAAGCTTGTTTTAAACCTCCTTATGATACATGGATTTAGCTTAAAAAAAATAGAGAGAAAGTGCCTGATGCTTAAATTCCACACAGTCTGATGTTTATCCATGTGGAGCTGCATGTGGCACTAAATCAGACCGTGTTTTGATCTGCAGGCTTTTTGAAAGGGAGCTTTGTCATTTCCGTACTGTCAAACACTGACATGTCGGTAGATCACAACTGGATACACACCTGACACCCCTGCATCTCGTCTTTTGCCCTGAACCGTCTGAACATGATGAATGAGGATTTGATGGAGGCAAGATGTGAAAAAAAATGTAGACCAGATGCTTTCTTGAATCTTTATACAGTGATCAGGCATAACATTAAAACCACCTCCTTGTTTCTATACTCACTGTACCACATAGGACCACTTTGTAGTTCTACAGTTACTGACTGTAGTCCATCTATTTCAGTCCACTCACTGTCCACTCCTACCTAGTTGGTCCACCTTGTAGATCAGAGACGATCGCTCATCTATTGCTGCCGTTTGAGTTGGTCATCTTCTAGACCTCATCAGTGCTCACAGGGTGCTGTTGGCCAGCAGTGACAGTGAGGTGTTTAAAACCTCCAGCAGCATTGCTGTGTCTTAGCCACTCATACCAGCACAACACACACTAACACACCACCACCATGTCAGTGTCAGTGCAGTGCTGAGAATGACCCACCACCTAAATAATACCTGCTCTGTAGTGGTCCTGACCATTGAAGAACAGCATGTAAGGGGGGTAACAAAGCATGCAGAGGAACAGATAGACTACAGTCAGTAATTGTAGAACTACAAAAAGCTTCTATATGGTAAGTGGAGCTGATGATTTTCATATGGACGTGATCACCGGATCCACTGTTATGTAATGGACCGGCTTAGGTCGTTATGCAAATCGTCTGCATATAAGGCTGGGGTATGACGAAACGTATCTCCACAACAAACTTGTGTCCAAGAGATAAATCGACCATAATGTTTTTGTCTTTATTAAATAAAATAATAAATTAAACATAAAATTGCTTCATTTCCTTGTGTTATTTTTTAAAATGACTTTTTAAATCAAGATCTGAAGTCAGTTTGCATTTAAAAGCAAAACAAGATGGAACCAGAGGGGGGTATTCTTCAGTTATGAAGCAAAAATTCAAAACCAGGTGACAATCAAGCTCCAGTCCACCAACTCGATCACAATCAACATCGGTCCTCATTTCTGCTAGAACGCTTATATTAGCTCCCCGCTGTGCCAAACGAATCCATCACTCTTTCAAACCAGATGATATAATTACCACCTATTTATGTAATATTGTTTTCTCACCGAGGCTGTCGGATCATTTGGGCTGTGAAACGATGTAGCGGATGCTTTTATCCAAAGCGACTTACAGTATACAGTCTAAGAATCAATGTTCTGATTACTAGTCCAGTACCTTACCTCCTAGGCTACAACTGCCCTAGTTTTACGTCAAACACGGTCATCTCCAATTCACCTCACTTGCATATTACTCTTTGGACTGTGGGAGGAAACCCACGCAGACACAGGGAGAAAGGACCCGGACCACCCCACCTGTGGATCGAACCCAGGACCTTCTTGCTGTGAGGTGACAGTGCTACCCACCGAGCCACCGTGCCAGTTGGTCAGTTGGTGATGGCAAGATTGCCTATAGCTGACAGTCATGCCTGGTTTAGGGCTTTTGACTGCATACACTAGGGCAAGTCGTAGCCTAGTGGTTAAGGTACTGGACTAGTAACCAAAAAGTCGCTGGTTCAAGCCCCACCACTGCCAGGTTGCTGCTGCTGGGCCCTTGAGCAAGGCCCTTAGCCCTTAAGTCGCTTTGGATAAAGGCGTCTGCTGAATGCTGAAAATGTAAATGTACACTAATGAGACACATGACTCTCATTCTGGGATTTGGGAATATTATGGGGGGTATTACAGGGGGTCACACACTACACCATCTACCATCGGTCTGGTCTCCCAAACTACGATTTGTAACGAAAACACACGCAAGAAGAGACGAGGGGTTTAATGAAAGCATGATCCGCCACTCAGGTGGCGCAGCGGTAAAAACACACGCTGGAACCGGAGCTGGGATCTCGAATACATCGTATCGAATCTCAGCTCTGCCTGCCGGCTAAGGCCGAGTGGCCACATGAACAACGATTGGCCTGTTGTTCAGATATGAGCAGGACTCTGCTGGCTGATTGATGGCACCTGCACAGAGACGAGAGTGCTCTCAGGGTGTGTCTCTCCGTACACAACGCTGAGCTGCACTCCACTCGTCAAAGTGTAGGTGATAAGACGCATACGGCTGCTGCCCTGCCCACGTGTCGGAGGGGGCGTGGGTTAGCTTCGTTCTCCTCAATCAGAGCAGGGATCGGCATTGGTGAAGCTTGTGTGTGTGCTGATGTATTCTGATAAGCTATATTATGCCCCTGTCCTACGTTTTTACATCTCCTCCCTCGGGTTTCCACTCACCCTGTATCCTGCGTTCTCATTGGCTGTAGGTTGACATAGCACTCGCTGACACTCGCAACCTGATCGCAACACCTTTCACACTACAGGATTCTGACTTGAAGACAGGTCCAGATATTTAACATACTAGATATTTTGGATGCTGGATCGAGTCATTGCACATGCACAGAGACTGTGGTGTCCAGGTGACAGCTGCCCTAGAAAAAAGGTTATTTAAGGAACATTTAAAACATTATTACAGTGTATATACGTAGTTCTACTATAGTCACAAGCCATAAGCCCATAAACCCGTTAAGGGACCTTTTGTGCCAACAATCTTTATTTAGATTCTATACTAGGTCCAGGGTCTTTAAACAAACTCTTGGTGTATTCATGACTTGAACATTCAAACACATGGCATCGTCATATAGCATGATATACAGAGAATGTTCAAGAAATGATAGAGAAAAAACCTTTGATATGTGAAGGACTGTTCATGCTGTGAATTGGCAGATCTCCACGGTCAGCAAATGATGTCGGCGTATCCAGCTGTGATCCAGGTGAATGTATGCGTATGATAATACAGACGTTACCGGTCTGCCCTTAAAAGTCTGGAACGAGATTGTAATCTGTTTAGCATAAATTTAGCATTAGCATCTATAACGACCTACAGCTGGTACTCCAGGAAAAGAAAGTGCTATTGGTTTGGGATTGGCATGGATGGGTGCACTCATCACACAAGCCAAGCACTATTTCAAGGACCTAAATTGTTGAGTCAATGGTGATTTAATTAAGGAGATATTGTACTAAACTAAATTAGCAATCCTTTTTTTAGTTAATAGCTTTATCCTGGTGACTCTTGTGTTGGGTACAGCACCACCTTCCTTTCATGTCCTATGTATAAAATACAGTAAAACTGTACTCTAGTCTCTTACCTGTACACATCCAACATGCTAACAGGGCTTAACAGAAGTTTTTCCTATCAAGAGAACACATGGATACTGTTATAGACAGTAAACAGGTCAAACAAGAGTTCTTGCTAAGTACTTTGGCCCAAAACTATATCAAATTCAAGAATAATGCAATAGAAGCACTCACTGTCCATTTTATCAGCTCCACTTACCATATGAAACACTTTGTAGTTCCACAATTACTGACTGTAGTCCATATGTTTCTCTACATACCTTTTTAGCCTGCTTTCACCCTGTTCTTCAATAGTCAGGACTCTCCCAGGACCACTACAGAGTAGGTATTATTTGGGTGTTGGGTCATGTAGGGTCATTCTCAGCATTGCAGTGACACTGACATGGTGGTGGTGTGTTAGTGTCCACTCACTGTCCACTCTATTAGACACTCCTACCTAGTCGGTCCGCCTTGTAGATGTAAAGTCAGAGACGATCGCTCATCTATTGCTGCTGTTTGAGTCGGTCATCTGTTAGATCTTCATCAGTGGTCACAGGATGCTGCCCACGGGGCGCTGTTGGCTGGATATTTTTGATTGGTGGACAATTCTCAGTCCAGCAGTGACAGTGAGGTGTGTCTTATCCACTCATACCAGCACAACACACACAAACACACCACCACCACCACGTCAGTGTCAGTGCAGTGCTAAGACTGACCCACTCTGTAGTGGTCCTGTGGGGGTCCTGAACATTGACGAACAGTAATCAGTCAGTAATATGGTAAGTGGAGGTGATAAAATGGACAATGAGTGTAGAAACAAGGAGGTGGTTTTAATGTTATGGCTGATCGGTGTATATCTCCATCCGCCTATGTCATATATCTCCAATTGTTGCCTATTTTTTTACAGTTAATCCTGGACACAATTTTACCCAAAGAAAGTGAGATGGCCCAATGTTACATGACTAAATGTGTTTAATGAGGATCAAGGGGACCTTATTATTCGTGAGGGTTTGGCCAGTCTTCTATCCTTCTCAGTGAGATGAGTTAAGGTGAAGCCAAAATCAAAGCTAATGAAATACTGCATCCCACTTTAGTTCCTTTCCACCCAGTCAGCCTTGCCTTCTACTTACACAAGACACAAACTAAGGGAAATCAAGTGCACTTCGTGTCCTCATGCGTTCAGCCTTCGCTCTGTTAACGGTCTTCTAAAGTATGACACGGTATGTAAGTCCAATAACATCCCTCGGAACAGTGTCGTCACTCTATATTGCGTGGCTCTTTGGCTGTGTCCCATTTCCCACAGTCAGCCCAAGCATCTACCTACAGAGGCTGCCTGAAATGGAGGAATGGAGCATAAATAGAGGGCACTATCTGCTCCCCTGGCCTCCTCCTCGTTCACTCAGCGAAGAGTCTGTGGATTCGAAAGGTTAGCGCTAGAGTTTAGATGAAGTACTCCTTCTGGCTGTCTCTTAACTCTGGCTGAGGATTGTGTGCCTTCTCCTTGGGCTGATGGGAATGTTCTCGCCGACAGCGAAATAAGAAACGCATTATTGCCGCCACTGCACAAAGAACGATGAGGAGTAGTGCTGCTATCAACCCTGCAAAAAAGAGAAGAGGTGAAAGTCACTGTGGCAACAACAATAAAAATACTGAGGCTCCAAACACTGTTATCTGTATTGAACTAGACAGTGTGTGACAGTGTTGGTAAGAGTTTTGTGTTTACAGTTATTAAAGTACAACCCCAAATCAGAAAAAGCAACACATTCCAAAAAAACTTGGGACGGGGGCAATTTAGGGCTAGTATTAAGGTGAAAAAACTAAATAATGATGTGATTGTAATCATGGTTTGGTACAAAAGCAGCATCCAGGAAAGGCCTTAAAGCAAGACTTAAATGAATTTGCATATTTCTCCCTCTACTGTGCATAATATCATTAAACGATTCAATGAATCAGGAGGAATTTTAGTGTGTAAAGGCCAAGGGCGCAAGCTTAACCTGAACGCCCGTGATCTTCCATCCCTCAGACGGCACTGCATCAAGAACCGCCACTCAACAATAGCTGATATGACCACACAGGCGAGGGATTACTTCGGCAAACCTTTATCAAGCACTACAATACAGAGTTACATGCACAAATGCCACTTAAAACTTTACTGTGCAAAATAGAAGCCTTGTGTTAACCATGACCAGAAGCAGCGTCAACTTCTCTGGGCTCTGAGGGATCTAGGATGGACCATCACACAGTGGAAACATGTATTGTGGTCAGATAAATCAGCATTCCAGGACACTGTGTGCTCAAAAAGGACCATCCAGACTGTTATCAGGAACAAGTCCAAAAGCCAGGGTGTGTCATGGTATGGGGGTGTGTCAGTGCCCTCGGTAAAGGTCATTTACACTCTGTGATGCAGCATTAATGCAGAAAGTATATTGAGATCTTAGAGCAACATGTGCCGCCTTCAAGACGTCATCTTTTCCCGGGACGACCACATGCCGAACACATTACAAAGGCACGGCTGAGGAAGAAGAGGGTACGGGTACTGGAGTGGCCTGCCTGCAGTCCTGACCTGTCCCCAATAGAGAACGTGTGGAGACTAAATAAAAGCTGAAACACTAAATCGTTTGGTATCCTCGGTGCCGAAACATCTTTTAAGTGTGGTGAAGTGGTAAATGCTTTAATGTCCCAACTTTTTGTGTATGTGTTGATTTTTTAAAAATAAGTCTAATATAAAAACACAAATCAGGTGTGAAGTTGGCATTTACCCCCGATCACTGCTGATTCACTCGGCTCCGAGTTCTTCAGCTGCTCCTTACCTCGGTTCTCTCCATCCATGTGCTCTAAAATGGTCGGAGAAAGAACAGCAAGTCACAATCACAAGCAAAAATGCAATAAATAAATAGATAAAACAAGCAAATAAAAATGAGACACCATTGAAAGCCTCATATTGAATGTGGCTGCAATCAGCAGAACATTGAGAGCTTTTGCAAAAGAACACAACCTGGCACTCACAGTTAACTAAAATGCACAGTTAAGAAGTCTGTTAGCTATTTAAATGCACTCATAATGGTTTGCTTACCCAGTGTTTACTGCTCATTATAAGCCATTTGAGTTTTAAGGACTGTGTGGGTGTGAATGTGAATAATGAGCACCTACAAATGAGTTTACGCATCATGAATATGATATAGCAGCTGTAAAAATGCATAAAATACAATAAATATGAACAAATAGACTAGAAAAAGAGGAACTTGTGAGTAATTAGATCTGTGCATGTAAACACAGCATTGCCCATGTTTCTACAATTACTGACTGTAGTCCATCTGTTTCTCTGCATGCTTTGTTAGCCTCCTTTCATGCTCTTCTTCAATGGTCAGGACCCCCACAGGACCACTACAGAGCAGGTATTGATTGGACTGCAGTAACACTGACATGATGGTGGTGTGTTAGTGTGTGTTGTGCTGGTATGAGTGGATCAGATACAGCAGCGCTGATGGAGTTTTTAAACACCTCACTGTCCCTGCTGGACTGAGAATAGTCCACCAACCAAAAATATCCAGCCAACAGCGCCCCATGGGCAGCGTATTGTGACCACCGATGAAGGTCTAGAAGATGACCGACTCAAACAGCAGCAACAGATGAGCGATTGCTCTGACTCCTACTAGGTAGGAGTGTCTAATAGAGTGGACAGTGAGTGGACACGGTGTTTAAAAACTCCAGCAGTGCTGCTGTGTCTGGTCCACTCATGCCAGCACAACACACACTAACACACCACCACCATGTCAGTGTCACTGCAGTGCTGAGAATGATCCACCACCTAAATAATACCTGCTCTGTGGGGGTCCTGGGGGGGTCCTGAACATTAAAGAACAGGGTTAAAACAGGCTAAAAAGGTATGTAGAGAAACAGATGGACTACAGTCAGTAATTCTAGAACTACAAAGTGCTTCTATATGGTAAGTAAAGCTGATAAAATGGACAGAGTGTAGAAACAAGGAGGTGGTTTTAATGTTATGGTAAAGTTAGGGTAAAAAAAATGAAATGGTAACACACCCTTTTTGCTTAGCTTTTTTACCTCGTACCTGACAGTGAGTGTGATCGATCAGCCAGTTCTCCACAGTTCGACTCCACCAGATTTCCGAGCACGCTGACCAACGAGCTTCCTCGATTCAGTATGGCTGCTTTTAAAGGGGCGAGGTGATTAAACTGGACTGATGAGAGGCAGCCAACGAATCCTCTTGATCCTGCCTGAAGCACTTCGTCATCCACGCCGGCTTGACCTCCTGATGAATGGAGACACATGGTGGTCATTTCATCTTTATACGCTGTTTCAAACCACACCAACATCCTAGAACATGGTTACCACAGAAACTATTTTCCCTAATAGGAAATACAACACACACTAAAACTGACCAAGACAATAATATTGGCTTTTGATCAATAAATGACCCACCAACACATTTATCCAAAAGACCTTAAGATCAATAAATCATCCATCCATCCATCCATCCATCCATCCATCCATCCTCCCATCCATCCATCCATCCATCTATCCTCCCTTCCATCCATCCATCCATCCATCTATCCTCCCATCCATCCATCCATCCATCTATCCTCCCATCCATCCATCTATCTATCCTCCCTTCCATCCATCCATCCATCCTCCCTTCCATCCATCCATCCATCCATCCATCTATCCATCCATCTATCCATCCATCCATCTATCCATCCATCCATCCATCTATCTATCCTCCCTTCCATCCATCCATCCATCTATCCATCCATCCATCCATCTATCCTCCCTTCCATCCATCCATCCATCCATCCATCTATCTATCCTCCCTTCCATCCATCCATCCATCCATCCATCCATCCATCTATCCTCCCTTCCATCCATCCATCCATCCATCTATCTATCCTCCCTTCCATCCATCCATCCATCCATCCATCCATCCATCCATCCATCCATCCATCCATCCATCCATCCATCCATCCATCTATCTATCTATCTATCTATCCTCCCTTCCATCCATCCATCCATCCATCCATCCATGAATGACCTGGGGTGGGGATTCGGGATGCAACTCTGGATTCTGAAAGAATGCATATATCCAGCACACAGTAGCTTCTCCTGACACAAGATAATGACTAAGCTCCTTCTAGCCTGCTCCTATGGACACATACTGTTTGGTCTAGGAAGGTACCAGGATGTTTTGCTACCTAAGGGGCAGTTATTGGTGTTCCCCAGTGGTAAATGCATTTACATTAATCCTTCACAATCTAATTACTACTTTCTGATACTGTAAGTATACTGGACACATCAATAAGATCATTCAAAACCCTATATGACAAGTATTTCTATTTGACTGACAGTTCACCAATAGTGGTCCTGAATGCTGCAGTGCCCTCAGTCCCTTGTCGTCTTCTCTCGGGCTGCCTGCCAAATCCATAAGCATAATTTATGCAGCGTCCAAGAGGTGCCAATACAGTGAAAAGACAAGGCGGGGACTTTCCATCATCATTTACAGACAAATTCATTCAGCTCAGCAACTTTCGTGGAGATTGCTTTCATTTTTTTCATCAACATGAGTGGGACCTTGAGCTGAAACTTGCTATAGGCCAAGTATGTGAGACTTGAGCTGAGTGCACAAGCCAGGGTGTTTTTGAGCCATGTTACACAGCATTTGAAGACCCCGCCCACATATTCCGGTCATCCCTCCCTGCAGGCACTGCAAATTATGCCCGCTAGATGGAACCCAGCCGACCGGTGGCAACTCTGGATTCAGACGCTTTCATCACATGATCATCAGATGATAAAATTATTTCTCTTAAAGCTTACAAATATCAAGAGCATCCATCCATCCATCCATCCATCCATGAATGACCTGGGGTGGGGACTGGGGATGCAACTCTAGATTCTGACTTCTGACTCTTTCATCACATGATCATCAGATGATAAAATTCTTCCCTTAAAGCTTCTTTGAGCGTCCAAAAATCAATCAATCCATCCATCCATCCATCCATCCATCCATGAATGACCTGGGGTGGGGACTGCGGATGCACTCTGGATTCTGACTCTTTCATCACATGATCATCAGATGATAATATTCTTCCCCTTAAAGCTTCCAAATATGAAGTGCATCCATCCATCCATCCATCCCTTCATGAATGACCTGGGGTGGAGACTGGGGATGCACCTCTGGATTCTGACTCTTTATATTTTCCATAACGTTTTGTTACCTAGGGGGCAGTTATTGGTGTTACAGTGCCCCAATGGCACCCGATGTTTTTGGTTGAGCGCGTAGCCACTGATTCTGAAGGGTGCAAACATAGATCTGGCCTGAAAAACCACTTGGAAAATCAGGTTGCTAATCAGTCAGTAGTAGACAAGGGTGTACTAGTCATTACTGTGTATCAAACAGGACAGCTGTAGCCTAGTGGTTAGGATACTGGACTAGTAATCAAAAGAGTGCCACTGTTGGACCCTTGAGCATTGGGCCCCTTTCCTCCTGCGGGTGTTGATCTTCTACCATGGGTGGACGACCTGCTTATAAGTTTATAGTTCCCTCGCATACGCAGTGAGCTTATTTCCTGTAAAACTGCTATATGATATGATAAGAGCATCTCAGGGAGAAATTTAATTATAAACTCAATTACATCCAACTGCTGCTTTCACTTCAGCTCTCCCTCCACAACAGCTGGAATGGAGTGGAAATCACTCTGACCTAACAGAACGTACATGATTTCATTCCCTAAGAATAGATATTATACAGAGCAGAATGAAAGTAAGATTTCAGTGTGAAGACAGTATAACAAATCGTGTTGTAAATTAGCTACCTGTGACTTTACCCAATGTGAGAGACCTGATCATGTTCAGCTCCCTGTCTGTGGAGAGTCTGTACTTCTCATTCACATCCTTATTAACCTAAAAACAGAAAAATAAGACAAAAATCATGAAAATGATTAAAGCTGATGTGTTAGAAGCAGGAAAAATGGGCAAGCTAGATGACTGGGTCAGAGCATCTCCAAAACTGCAGCTCTTATGGGGTGTTCCAAGTCTGCAGTGGTCAGTATGTATCAAAAATGGTCCAAGGAAAAAACAGTGACAAACCGGTGACAGGGTCATGGGCAGCCAAGGCTCATTGATGCACGTGTGGTCCGATCCAACAGACGACCTACTGTAGCTCAGATTGCTGAAGAAGTTAATGCTCGTTCTGATAGAAAGGTGGGGGCTGCATAGCTGCAGACCAGTCAGGGTGCCCATGCTGACCCCCAACAACGGGCATGTGAGCATTGGAACTGGACCACAGAGCAATGGAAGAAGGTGGCCTGGTCTGATGAATCACATTTTCTTTTACATCACGTGGATGTAACGCCGGGTGCGTGTGCATCGCTTACCTGGGGAACACATCGCACCAGGATGCATTATGGGATGCTTTGGGCAATGTTCTGCTGGGAAACCTTGGGTCCTGCCATCCATGTGGCTGTTACTTTGACACGTAGCACCTATCTAAGCACTGTTGCAGACCATGTACACCCTGTCATGGAAGGCTGTGGCCTCTTTCAGGAGGATGATGCGCCCTGCCACAAAGCTAAAATGCTTCAGGAATGGTTTGAGGAGCACAAGAATGAGTCTGAGGTCTTGACTTGGCCTCCAAATTCCCCAGATCTCAATCCAATCGAGGATCTGTGGGATGTGCTGGACAAACAAGTCTGCTAACACATTGGCCTCAATGGCTCAGGGCTGTTTTGGCAGCAAAAGGGGGACCAACACAATATTAGGCAGGTGGTCATAATGTTAAATGAGCAAAGAGTCTGGAGTGTTACCTGGACGTACATGTCCCTGCCCTCTCTGTGTAGCTGTATTCGGTGAAGATTGCCGTTAGCTAGGCTGTGCTGGGTGGCAAGAAAAACATCCGGCTCCTTTTCCCGGTTTAGTTTATACCAAATCTGCAAACTTCCTACAACACAAGCAAATAATCTCTAATTAACCGGGTGCAAAAGTGTTTCCTACTGCTTAATGACGGATCCGCTGCGGATCCTGATTATTTCCGCTCTCACGCGCTCCACTTCCTTTCCTCTGACTGCTGTAGACTAGCTGCCCTTCGCTAATTAGCACATCAACACACAAACATACACACACTAAACAAAAACGGCTAGAATTTGATCACAGACTCTACAACACCAAACCGTGACTCCTCTGTGGTCTTATCAACAGTGTAATTACCCAGGAAAGTGTCTGACACCATACAGCTATGGTAAAATACATAGACGATAAAGTATATTCAATTCCCTGGTCATTGGATTGGCCGTCGTGGTCTTGTGGAATGGCCGCCCAGATCACCCGACTTCAGCGCCTTCCGCTCTGTGTTCAGCACCAGGGACGACACACTGAACACGTCGAATAGCTGTGCATCACGGGGAACGTTCCCGGTTGTTGTTGCAAATTTCTGTGTTGATAACTTCTAAACCACAAGAGATATTGCAAATCCGATTGCGGCCATCGATTTCTGAGAAGATTCTGGTCTGGTTTGATATGCTACATGACCACCTTCCCATTGGAAAAACTCTCCCTTGATCCAATATGGCGGCTTTCAAGATGGCGGCCATAGCCTAAATGATAGATAAATGATACCATTACTTGCTGGGGTATTCAGATATGTCATTTTCCCTTTCGTTTCTGAAATAAAAGAGTGTCCTGGGACTTTTGACTCTGTATGATGCTAATGCTATTGAACAGCTACAACTACAAGAAAACTTAAGCTAACAAGCTTGTTAATATAGCAAAAGCACAGTCAGCTAGTTATATAAAGCACAAAACAATCAATAATATCAATACGTAACAGCAATTAAAATAAAAATGATTAGTAAGCATAATGTAAATGAGAATATCGTGTATTTACGTGACTAATTTTAATGAGCAGGTTTGCGTGTTTACCGTTTCGGGCGAGGATTATGGCCATGTACTGCTGCTGGTAGGTCGTGACGGTCATCAGCATGGCTGGAGATTTCGTAGTGAGGAAACGGAAGGCCACGTTCTCTCGAGATCTGCTGTTTTGAGCGTAGATGGCCGACGATTGGCGGCTTGTGTTGCGCATCACGGAAAACGGCTCCTGGAAACTGTAGGTCACTGATGTACCACTCTCGAAAGATACCGACACCTCTAGGAATGAAAAAAGGGCAAAGAAATGGTGAATTTTCATAATATTTAAAATGAATTAGTGTACTAATAGCGGCACATTTACATAACACCCAATGGGCTATTGTTACTACAGCGCTTTATAGAGAGGGGCACCAATGGAGGGGCAAATTAAACACCTACACATGGTACTCAACTTCATCACTTGTTAAATGAGACATGTAGTCACTGCTGTACATCATTTATTACTTCTTATGCCAAGTTCACACTACACAACTGGATCTCTTGTAATCGGGAGTCGTTTAAGTCGTGGTGGATTTCACACTACATGATTGATCGGCGTAAGGGGGTCACACACTACATGATCTACCAACAGGAGGAATCTCAGACGAGTCTGTCTGGTCTCCCAAACTACATTTTGTCATGAAAACACACTCGAGAAGTGACGAGGGGTTTAGTGATACCATGTCCATGTGCGCTGATGTGCAGCTTAAAAGCAATGAGGAAAATAAATGAATCTGAGTGGATTTGGCAACACGACCACCAGGGATTGTCTGTGCTCTAGTGACTCGCTCACTCACTTTCTTAACCACGTCGCCAATTAGGGTCGGGGGAGCCTATCTCAGTTTTTCAATGGGGTCAAGGCACACAGTAACACCCTGGACGAGGCGCCGGTCCATCGCAGGGCACACACACATACACACACACACACACCCATTCACCTATAGGGCAATTCAGTGTCTCCAATTAACCTGACTGCATGTTTTTGGACTGTGGGAGGAAACCCACGCAGACACGGGGAGAACACGCAAACTCCGCACAGAAAGGACCCGGCCCAAGCCGCCTGGGGATCGAACCCGGGACCTTCTTGCTGTCAGGCGATAGTGCTACCCACCGAGCCACCGTAGGTATTATGGTTTGATCACAAATACTGTAAAGCTTGTGTGTGTGCTGATGTATTCTGATAGAAACTATATTACGCCCTTGTCCTATGTTTTTACACTCCTCCTCCGGGTTTCCCCTCACCCAGTATCCTGCGTTCTCGTTGGCTGTGGTTCGACATAGCACTCGCAACCTGCTTTCACACTACAGGATCTTGAGTCGCCGACTGGTCCAGATATTTAACATGCTAGATATTTTTCTTCAGTCAGCGAGCTCTAGGGTGGCCAGATTCATACTAACAAAAAGGAGGACATTACACCCCAAAAAGCCGGACATTACACCCAAAAGACGGACCTCATATTAGAAACAGGGGGACATGATACTGCAACACACAGAATGAATCCAGAACCCATATAACAGAGTTTTTGACCAATTTAAGCAAGAATTCTATAACAAATTATTGTTTTACTCACTAAACGTTGTGTCTACTTTTCATATTTAAGTCTGTTCCTCGCTGCCTCCAAAAGTTAACTTTTTGGCATTTTCACAGCGTTCCTGAGCATGAGAGTGAGTGATTGACTCAGGTAGCGGTGTTTACAGAACAGAGCGGGCGGGCGAAATTCAACCACCCAATCACAGACTAGCATTTAGAGGGCGGACCTTCTGCGATTGGCCAGTGGTAGCACTGTAAGCAGTGAAAGGAGGCTGTTAAACCAATGAAATCCAAAGCATTTGTTCTGACATGTACCTGAGCCAATGACAGATAATATTAATCAAAAATGAAACCGGTTTACTCCAAAAGGAATGGAGTTCACGTTGCGTGAATGGAGGACTGGCAGCTGAAAAGCCGGACTGTCCGGCCTAAAACCGGACGTCTGGCCACCCTAGCGAACGCCGAGTCGCCTCTGAGCCGGCACCTCTAGCGGCGAGCTGTTGGCGAGCGAAAATCCGAGCAAAAATCGTGTAGTTTGAACTAAGCATTAGCAAACAAGTTTAAAGCCAAGAAATCAGTTCAACAACAGTATTTTAGGCATCAAATCTTCTCTAATAATGTATAGAAAGTGAGGAGGAGGCAAATTCAATCTAAAAACACAGCCTGGCCTTTAAGAATTTAAACAACCTTCGTATGCAACGATCTGCCCCCTCACTTCACCGCTTCTCCTTCTTCCTCTCAGCAAGCTAATGAACTAGAACCAAAACAAAATGTGCCAGGTAAACCTTGAGCGACAGAAGTTTAAACAGATGCTAAATTATGCCAGGTACGAGCCTGCTCGTTTCGCATTCGCACATGGCCAAGTTTTTTACATTCATTACCTTCCATGGGATAAAAGTGCAGGTCTCTAGAGCCCAGTGAAAATATGACTAAGGAGGTGTGACTGTTAGAGAGGCCTGACATATTGACTGAAAAAAAATTGCACAAAATGCTTCGTTAATAAACGGACGGACTCAGGAAGAGTGAAGGTGCAACCTTGTGAAAGAAATCCTTGTGATCTGTGGCAGTTAATGGTCTCATTAGGTAAACGGAAATAAAAACGCCTGGTCATTTTCATCGTTTGACGAGGGCCGAACCGTGATGGCTAGACGACTGGGTCGGAGCGTCTCCAAAACCGCAGCTCTTGTGGAGTGTTCCCGGTCTGCAGTGGTCAGTATCTATCAAAAGTGGTCCAAGCAAGGAACGGTGGTAAACCGATGACAGGTTTATGGGCGGCCAAGGCTCATTGATGCACGTGGGAAGCGAGCTACTGTAGCTCAAATTGCTGAAGAAGTTAATGCCGGTTCTGATAGAAGTTTGTTGTGTATGGGGCTGCATAGCCGCAGACCAGTCAGGGTGCCCATGCTGACCCCTGTCCACCACCAAAAGTGCCAACAATGCCCCACCTCGCAATTTACAGAAGGGTCAGGGCTGTTTTGGCACAATATTAAGAATGTGGTCATAGTGCTATGACTGATCTGTGTATATTACCACTGTGAAAAAGTACAAGCCCCCAATTTACTGTAGTTTTAGCAGATTTTTGCTACCCCCCATGTATCTCAATTTTGTATTATTAACACTGACCGTAGCCGGACATGTTTATTTTGCAATATATACACAACAGGTGGTTTTAATGTCGTACCTTTCTGGCAGTTCGGCCCCCCGTATGCTGAATGTGTGCAATCACAGACGTAGCCACTGTTCTTCTCAATACACCGGCCTCGGTTGTAGCACAGTCGGTTATGACTGCTGCAGTATCCCGGACACCCGGCGCTGACTCCTGGGGTCATTTTGGCCCGTTCCTCAAGATCAAAGGTTATTCCATTAACGGTTAATGCCCTGATGCATCCCAAAAATCCCTTCTGTCTAGAGGCAGTCCCACCTAAAAGGAAAGAGGAGAGCACGGCAGCAGAACACATGAATCAGCCATGATTGTAGTTCTACAATTACTGACTGTACCGATCTGTTTCTGTTTCTACATACTTTAGTGGTCAAGACTCCCACAGGACCACCACAGAGCAGGTATTATTTAGGTGGTGGATCATTCTCAGCACTGCAGTGACACTGACATGGTGGTGGTGTGTTAGTGTGTGTTGTGCTGGAGTTTTTAAACACCGTGTCCACTCACTGTCCACTCTATTAGACACTCCTACCTAGTTGGTCTACCTTGTAGATGTAAAGTCAGAGACGATCGCTCATCTATTGCTGCTGTTTGAGTCGGTCATCGTGTAGACCGTCATCGGTGGTCACAGGACGCTGCCCACGGGGCGCTGTTGGCTGGATATTTTTGGTTGGTGGACTATTCTCAGTCCAGCAGTGACAGTGAGGTGTTTAAAAACTCCAGCAGCGCTGCTGTGTCACTGCAGGCCTGAGAATGATCCACCACCTGAATAATACCTGACCATTAAAGAACAGCATGAACAGGGGCTAACAAAGCATGCAGAGAAACAGATGGACTACAGTCAGTAATTGTACTGTAGAACTACAAAGTACTTCTACATGGTAAATGGAGCTGATAAAATAGACAGTGAGTGTAGAAACAAGGAGGTTATGACTGATCAGTGTATATGACGCATGAATTAATTAAATGAAGTGTAAACAATAGAAATTATTTAACAAGAGTAAAACAACATCCTGAAAGATGGGAACAGCATGACATAAATAATTGAACAGAACAATTCAATTCAACTTTTATCTTAATTTGCAGTCTGTTACACACATCTGGTATGAGCTGAAATGTAATTTTAGCAATGCCTAAAGTAGCTCATCAGCTGGCTCTAAAAAAACCTGTATAATATGATGCAGAACAATGATTCATCCAGATGTTACAATGATTCATCACCCTGCTCTCACTGTCTGGCATCTAAAGAGAAGATAGGTTGAAGAATAAGGACCTGAAACATCAGGACCACCCTCAAAAATGTATGTACAGTGTATCACAAAAGTGAGTACACCCCTCACATTTCTGCAGATATTTAAGTATATCTTTTCATGGGACAACACTGACAAAATGACACTTTGACACAATGAAAAGTAGTCTGTGTGCAGCTTATATAACAGTGTAAATTTATTCTTCCCTCAAAATAACTCAATATACAGCCATTAATGTCTAAACCACCGGCAACAAAAGTGAGTACACCCCTAAGAGACTACACCCCTAAATGTCCAAATTGAGCACTGCTTGTCATTTTCCCTCCAAAATGTCATGTGATTTGTTAGTGTTACTAGGTCTCAGGTGTGCATAGGGAGCAGGTGTGTTCAATTTAGTAGTACAGCTCTCACACTCTCTCATACTGGTCACTGAAAGTTCCAACATGGCACCTCATGGCAAAGAACTCTCTGAGGATCTTAAAAGACGAATTGTTGCGCTACATGAAGATGGCCAAGGCTACAAGAAGATTGCCAACACCCTGAAACTGAGCTGCAGCACAGTGGCCAAGATCATCCAGTGTTTTAAAAGAGCAGGGTCCACTCAGAACAGACCTCGCGTCGGTCGTCCAAAGAAGCTGAGTGCACGTTCTCAGCGTCACAGCCAACTGCTGTCTTTGAAAGATAGGCGCAGGAGTGCTGTCAGCATTGCTGCAGAGATTGAAAAGGTGGGGGGTCAGCCTGTCAGTGCTCAGACCATACGCCGCACACTACATCAAATTGGTCTGCATGGCTGTCACCCCAGAAGGAAGCCTCTTCTGAAGTCTCTACACAAAAAAGCCCGCAAACAGTTTGCTGAAGACATGTCAACAAAGGACATGGATTACTGGAACCATGTCCTATGGTCTGATGAGACCAAGATTAATTTATTTGGTTCAGATGGTCTCAAGCATGTGTGGCGGCAATCAGGTGAGGAGTACAAAGATAAGTGTGTCATGCCTACAGTCAAGCATGGTGGTGGGAATGCCATGGTCTGGGGCTGCATGAGTGCAGCAGGTGTTGGGGAGTTACATTTCATTGAGGGACACATGAACTCCAATATGTACTGTGAAATACTGAAGCAGAGCATGATCCCCTCCCTCCGGAAACTGGGTCGCAGGGCAGTGTTCCAGCATGATAATGACCCCAAACACACCTCTAAGACGACCACTGCTTTATTGAAGAGGCTGAGGGTAAAGGTGATGGAATGGCCAAGCATGTCTCCAGACCTAAACCCAATAGAACATCTTTGGGGCATCCTCAAGCGGAAGGTGGAGGAGCGCAAAGTCTCGAATATCCGCCAGCTCCGTGATGTCGTCATGGAGGAGTGGAAAAGCATTCCAGTGGCAACCTGTGAAGCTCTGGTAAACTCCATGCCCAGGAGAGTTAAGGCAGTTCTGGGAAATAATGGTGGCCACACAAAATATTGACACTTCAGGAACTTTCACTAAGGGGTGTACTCACTTTTGTTGCCGGTGGTTTAGACATTAATGGCTGTATATTGAGTTATTTTGAGGGAAGAATAAATTTACACTGTTATATAAGCTGCACACAGACTACTTTTCATTGTGTCAAAGTGTCATTTTGTCAGTGTTGTCCCATGAAAAGATATACTTAAATATCTGCAGAAATGTGAGGGGTGTACTCACTTTTGTGATACACTGTATGTATGTACACACTCATATGAACATACACACACACACTCATAAACAACACAGTCTTGTTCCCTGGACTCTGACAACTTCAACACATACAGCTACTTAGCGACTGCATTACTTGCATCCTTGCACAATTTCAATTTGCACAAATATTGCCTACCCACATACAGCTGTCCATTGAGCTTCAGGTGGGTGGGGCTGTCCGGTGGTGCTTCCAGGAAGCGTAGGGGCAGCTGGTCCACCTGCAGCGACGCCTCCTTCACATTCCTCTCAGCTCGGACATAATGCCACTGTCTATCATTGAGAGGGATGTGGGACTTGACAGTCAGAATCATCGATCCATTTCCCACATCAAACGAGAACGTCACCACCGATGGAGCTGAGGAGGAAGAGTAATAAGAACAGGTTTAATACATGAAAGCATATGGGAATTGGCAAATAACAAAAACGTGTCATGTGATGCTGGTCAGAACAAACATGAGGGAGCAGAAGGGATCCAATGATGTTCAAAATCATCTAACGAATGGAAATCTAATGATGATCTTCATGGACATGGCATTTAACACAACAGGAATTCACTGACACAAGACTGACCACAAATTAAAACGAATTGTCTAACACTGCTGCTTGGCCACAATGACTATGGGAGGTCAAACACTGTCCAGGACCAAAATTGTCCAAACAGGAATCAGTCAACAAATAGGAAATGTGTAAGGCTGACCAGAATGGTATTAACTTGAATAGATATACAGTAGTACCTTGTAACTCAAAATCTTTGAAACTCAACACCCTTCGTTAAGGAATTTGTACCCTTAAACTCAACAGCGGTGCAGTAAAGCGTCATCAAAGTGCGCATATGAGACGAATCTGCATTTGTGTGGAATAACAGTCAAATCCAGTCTGAAAGCATCCACATGTATCTGCGTTTATCTGGATTTTCCTCCTGTTTCACTTTTAAACTTGTGTTACAGCTCGAGGTTCTGAGAAATTGTAGCGCAAAAGCTAATGTGCCGCTTCTCGTGTGTGCACCTTTACTGAATGGAATACGGTATTCCAAGATCAAGCATCTCCATGATTAAGAAGCATAAGGAAACAATTAAGAAGTAAAGGTAAACTGTAGGTTTTATTTCAGTGTTTTTATATAATATTTGTGTTATTTTCAGTGTATAAGAGTCAAAAACCTCATTATTTTACAATAGCCTAAAATATATGCAGTTCTACAGAACCATGGAACGCATTAACAGGTTTCCCATACATCCTTATGGGAAAAATGCCCTAAAACTCAACGCCTTTTAAACTCAACACCACTCCCAGAACCAACTGATGTCAAGTCTAAAAGCTGCCATAATCTACCAATGTTTGCCACAACAGAAACTGTCTAATCAACCAGAATCATTAAACAAATGGACATTTTTAGAGGTCGTAGAGGTTGTTTTAAAAATATTAGCCAGACAATGCAAGTAAACCACAATGACTGGAAAACAATATACTAGAACCTTCCCAGCAATCATACACAGGTACAACGTACTGACCCAGAGTTTGTGGGTCACTGAAACATTTGTGGTAGACCTAAGCCATTTTATTACAATCATTCTCCCTTAAAAACTACCTACAAATCTAAAACCAGCAGATGCTTGAAGGCTGAAAGAATTTTGTTTGTGTGGGGTTCAGACTCTAAACCAAACCCGTGTCCCTGTCCATTTATAAATAACAGTTTCATGCTCGGGAAACAATAGTTCTGTCAGGAAGATGAAATACTGGAGTGCTGTATAGGATCAGAAATAGCAAAAGGTGCCAGATGCTCAGTGAGTTCAGGTCTTTCATTAAAACAGCTAATATGCTTGATTAGCTGTTAACTTTATTTTTAAATGGACTCACCACTTAGCTCCACCCTAATGAAGTCTCTGACTCCAAGATTCTCCAGGAATACTCCTGAGGGTGCTGTAGTTTTGAAGTAGAATGAGATATCCACACTAAGTTTGGACTGTAGAGTGGGGAAGTGTAGGTACGAAAACTCCTGGTAAAAGGACACGGCGTTCCACAGAAACCCTACAGGTAGAGAACACAACACATGGC